>NW_028227262.1:113719945-113972445 GCF_978045245.1 Mus caroli
TTGAGGACTCAATGTTGGAAGTACCACCTGGATGTTCATATGTCTCCATAAGAGCTAGGTCACATTCTGGAGTATTTTTACACACTCTACAGAAAGTTACATGCTGCTCAGATTTATCTAAGGTTATTCTTAAAATTATGAGCAGAGTCTTAGGTGTGTTCTATGCCTTCTACTAAGTAAAGGCCATTTTATTTCCATTTGTCCTTGCTGTCTACAAAGCCAGTGTCTCTTAAGACTCAAAGAGGAAAATCTGCTGTTGTCTCCTTTCAGGAGCACAACCTTCCATACCTGCCAAGCCCTGATGAAAGAGCCAGTACTGCCAAGTCTCCACTAGGCTGCCAGAAACCAGTTACAAAGAGACTGACATTTGTGTAGAGGGCACCTGTACCTGATGTCAGAGTCTTATTATCTATACTGAATTCCTTGTCTCTTGTCCTAACAAAAATTGTTGGCACTGCCTTCTGCTGCTACAAGAGGCTCTGGCATGCATGCTGAGATCCCTCTCAGTGGTGAAACCCACTGTATTTAGTTCCTATTATATTGCTCTCCTTCTTATCCGTGCATTCATTGTGCAGATCTGGCTAGGTGAGGGCTGGGGATAGAGAGCATGCTTTGCAGGCACCCCATTCAATCACTGCATCCATCCGTATGCTTCCACTGGGTAAGGGTTTGTCCAGCCTATGTAAGCAAGGGCGTGAGATTCTGACCCAGGTCAAGGGAAGGATAATTAAGGTTTTGTGGAATACCAACTCGGGAGGTAGAGGTTCCACACATGGATGCTTGGCATTGAGTCTGTTTCCTCCTTCTAGTGAGATGGTAACTAGCTTATAGAAAACCATTCCTTTGAAAATTGTGGGGGAAATATTAGTATAAAACGTACTGTGTGGAAACAGACTTGAATGAAAAAAAATGTGTAGAAGAATGTGTTTCCTTTCTGAACTCTGTTGTACAGAAAGTGTCATAAGCACATTCATGGGAGACAATGGACAAGGGAATTCCAGTTACAAAGCTGCCTGAACTCCTCTCACCAGCATTGCTGATATGGTAAATCAAGAATATACAACATGTTAGTGTGTGGTCTCAATCCACCAATGTGACATGTGGTAGCTCTGTTAGGGGAAAAGAGGGCTTTTTTTGTTTGTTTGTTTTTCGAGACAGGGTTTCTCTGTATAGCCCTGTAGACCAGGCTGGCCTCGAACTCAGAAATCTGCCTGTCACTTCCTCCCAAGTGGTGGGATTAAAGGCGTATGCCACCATGGCCCGACCAGAGGGCTTTTAAAAGCAAAAGAGAATTGGGTATCAAGAGCACGTAATCAACAACTCATAGATAAAAACACACAATCACACCAGTCTAAAATAATAGTTTTTTGGTCAGCCAGTATTATAAACAGTCCCAAGTCTTTGATGGCTTCCCTGATCTGCCAACTTAGCCACCAAACTCCTACAGTGGGATATAGTCCTTCAAAGATATGTGATGCTCACTGAGTATCCATGAATGTGTTTATACCATCTACCTCATTAGGGTTATTAAACAAACTTTGTCTAGTAGATAATGATATAAGTAGCCATGTCCCATATGAACCTTAGTATTTAAGAATTGATGCACACCCCCACCCATGCCCACACTCACTGACATTCTTAGGGAGATGGCAATGGTCACACAAAGAGCTCTGTGCCCCTAACACTAATTCTAATGGTAATTCAATGGCTTCTAGTCCTCCACCAAACACTGCTGATGAAGTGAGTGTAAGCCACTAAAACGTGAGAAGTCTTCTTGGCACTTGTACTTTCATTTGCACTGGAAGATCTTATCTACTTCAGTGTGATCAGCTCACATATTTCCCTCACCATCCATCCTTAATGCCCAGTCCCTTCTTTCTAATCCACCCCTCACTCTTCTCTTTTTTTTTAGACTAGTTACAGTCACAGTATCAACTTCGCTCCCCTTAAATACGAATGAAGCTAAAACCAAGGAGGACCATAGCAGGAACACCAGAAAAACATCCTCTAGACATTGCAACAAACAACACCTTCAGGGAACTTGGCCATCCTAAACCAAGCCCACAGGATGGCCTTTAATATATATTCAAAAACACTGCATTCTTTCTGTGTTAAAACAGAAATCGCCATGGTCACCTATTTGCCATGTTCCATTTGACCAGTTTCCAAGAGAGAGACCCTCATACAAATCATATCTATGTAGAACAATGCTAGAATCAACATGATTTCAATAAATAAGGTCTGGTTGACACTGCAGATGCTCCTGTATTTAGCAATGGGAAATGGAAATGTCCAACCTAAATGTCATGTACAAATTATACTGGGCAGATAGAAAATATGAAAAAATCATAATTATTATGGACGAAAAAATGTCCTGCATTGCTCTCTCACCATTTGAAAGGCATCTGAAATATATTTATGAGATACATTAAAGTGCTTTACTTTTCTAGTGTCCAACTCTAAGTGGACCATTTCCAGTGTTCCCTAGGGTATATTTTTATAACAGTATCAATTTATTATAAAGGTCAATATTTTTTCTCTCCTTTAAATTCTTTGAAGTGTTTTTTTTTTTTTTAAAGATCAGTTTCTGGTGTATTTAAAATTCTAACAAACCACTACAAAATTACCAGGAAAGTTCTGTGGGATTAAAAATAACATAACATTTGATGCAACATGAATCTGGGTTGCAGTAAAATATCATTAACAAAAGGTCAGCCCCAGAAAACAAAGAACAAAGGTTAGAAAATCATCAGGCATCTTGGAAATGCTGGAGTCCTCAGTGCTTATTCAGTTCACCCTTTCAGAGGACCAGATCTGCCACATCCTTCCTGCAGCTAAGACAAGTTTGGCCTTCTCCATGCTTGTCTTGCATGACAATCAACATACCCTTATTTAACTTATACCTCAAAAACAGTTTCTCAAAGAGCAAGGGAGCTTGGTGTGGTCTAGCACTACACCTTAGTTATTGATCTTAAAGATAAAAAAAATTGTTTAATGAGTAAATGAATGTGTTTAGGGTCCTAAGACAAATATAAAATTAGAATTCTCCACTCATTGGGAAACTTATTTGTAAGATACCTGTAAACTTGATGTTAAGAATTAGAGCTACTGAGGCTTTCCCTAAGACTCTGATGTTTGAGGAAGGAACATAGTTCCTTCTCAAAACCAGGTATATGCCCAGCAGAGCCAATGATGACCTGGAGCCACATCTTTTGGGAATGTTTCTTCTTTGGATCCTGAGAATCCAATCTTACCTACTGTACAGGGATATAGCTATCATTCCTAAGGCAGCTGTGTGCTTAGTCTATAATGCCCCTGAGATGACCTGTGTTCCCTTCGTGCAACATTGCCTGATTGGTTGGTTTCTTGCTGACATGATAGTTTCTGCTAACATCATCCCATTTCTTGCCTGGAAATAGTATATAAGACAGTGTGCTTCTTAATAAACTTGTTTGCATGAGCCATAGCTTGTACAAGATCCCCAGATCCCAAACATTCTCATCTTCTCTACCTTCTATATTCTCTTTCTATTTCCATCTCTTGGCTATCTCTTACTTGGGATCCCATCACTGCTGAGGGTCAAATTGGTTTAATAGTTTTGTCATTGAGTTTTCTGACTAAGTCTACCATTTTGTAATCAAGAAAGCAAGCATCCTCAGACCTTTTCCAATAGTGGCTCATGCTCAAGTAAAAGAGCATTTTATTGGGTATATGTGCCTAAGGATAGAGTGGTGTCTACAAGTAACCTAGCTAAGTGTGTTCTCTCTTCTTGGCAAGCTTTCTTTTAAAGAGACACTGTGTGTGAATGTCTTCTTTTGAAGGCAGCCTGCCCAGGTGCCAGTGGAAATCTTCCCATACCTCAGTGAGTTGCTCTCTCTGCTGTAGAAGGAGATTCCCAGGTAGCTTTAGGATGAAGACAGTGTTAAAATGTTCATATATTTTGAAAACATAAGTAAGTCCACTTCTAGTCTAGATTAATACACTCACTCAACAATTTGTCAAAAAAAAAAATCACTGTACATATGACACTTTGAAACTAAAGCCCTAGCTATTAACACAATTTGCTTGTCTTAGATTAGGCCTCAGTGTATATGTTCTCCCCAAGTAAGTGATATGTTGCTTTCATAATGGGATTTGTATTTACTCCTGGTGTCCTACCATCCATCTCTTCAGATAATAAAGTCTATTTCCACTTTGACATTAAGTGTGTCTATATTACCTTTGGAAGTTTAGCATCACTGACATTATCTATACAAACCAAACGTCCTCATATTGTGTACAATTTTCTCTCTTCCTTCTTTCTCTTTCTCTCTCTCTCTCTCCTTTCTTTCTTTCTTTCTTTCTTTCTTTCTTCCTTTCTTTCTTTCTTTCTTTCTTAATTTCTTTCTTTCTCTCTCTCTCTCTCTCTCTCTCTCTCTCTCTCTCTCTCTCTCTCTCTTTCTTTCTTTCTTTCTTTCTTTTGTTTTCTCTCTCTCTCCCTTTCTTTGTTGGACAGTGAGATAGCTCAGTAAGTAAGGCACAGCCACCACCAAGCCTGAAGACATGAGCTTAACCACTGAGACTCACATTGAAGAAAGAGAGAATCACCTCCCATTAGTTGTCCTCTGATCTCCAGAGTGAGCGCGCGCGTGCACACACACACACACACACACACAATGTCATAGGAAAGGAAATACAAAGAAATGATAATTATCACTTTGGTATCAATTCAGTAGGTTTTACAATAAGTTATAGGATAATTTTGAGATTGTAGTCTCACTTTAAAGAGTAAGAAATGATGCATATTAAAGTTCTGTAGTATATGCAGGTCAGCCTCGACTATGATGTGGTATCAGTCTGTAGAAACACATGACATGCCTATCTCAGCAAAAAGACAATGAGGCATTATTTTTTTAATCTTTGCTTGAGACAGTAGAGTTTTTCTATATAATTTCTGAATGATTGCTACCTGGAGATCAACCTGTTAAGAAGATATTGAGGGTAATAGCCCAATCACTATGGCCAAGGAAATCTATACAAAGAGTCTCCTGGACATTTACACAGCTGAGACCATCTTGCCACTGAAAAAAATTGATTTGTGTAGGAAGACCCCCAAGCCACCTTTCATCCAGTGTTGGGTCAATGTGAAATATACCTAATCAATTAAGTTCCCAAGGGGAAATAACTGCAACAAAATAGCATCATTTGTTGTCTGTTCTCAGAGGCCAACAACAACTGCACCTTTGACTTGTTATCTAAAGTCTTTAGTCAATGAGATGGCTCAGCAAATAAAGGTGCTTGCCAGTGAGCCCAACAACATGAGTTCAATCCCAGAGGCAGGGTCAAGGATCAGGGTTGATTTCATGAGAGAAAAAATCACATTTTAAGAGTTACTAACATAACATAACATAACATTACATAACATAACAACATCACATAACACAACATAACATGTTCTGGAACATTTTTAATATGGTAATATATCCTACATGCATGAAGGAGTTAAATTAATTAGGTAATAGCTTGTTATCAAACAGGTTTTACCAATAGCTAAGTGAACCATCTAGAACCAATGGGTCAACTATGCTATTCAGAGTCATTTTAAGAATCCAAGTGACTCCCAAGCTGTTGCTCTATCATCTGGGGTTTTGCTCTCAACTATGTGGTTAAATACAGTTCAAGAGCACAGTCCTCCACTGAAAAATGAGGAAATTCAGCACAAGGGAGATGACCCAAAAATTAGATGCCCAACTCAGACATCTGTGGAATCTATTTTACTTATGCATCACTTCAGGACTTCAGGGAAGCTGGAAAATAAAGTCTCCATATGTCCATTCATAAATATAACTAAAATTCAAGCCCATTAGTAAAAGATAAAAGTGACAGTGGAAGTTGAAGTCACTGCCAGAGGAGTTAGTTTTGTAAATCTGTCTATGTGTGTTTCTCGAGTATGATGCTCTGAAACCTCCCTCCCCAACATCCAACGTCCAACTCAAAGGCCAGAATCTCTGGTCAAGCACCAAAAGAGGCAAAAGAATTGCTGTGATATGGCTTTAACTGGCTAGGCAGTTAAAAGAACTTCTTACTCTTGTAGAGAATGCAAGAGAGATTACTCTCTGCTCAGATTGCAGCCCACATGTGCTAGTTCAGAAATGTCTGTAACTCCTATTCTAAAGGATCCGATGTCCTCTTCCGGCTTTTGCAGACACTATATGCATGCACACGGTACATGCAGGCAATGCAGACAAAACACCCGTATACATAAAATACAAAAAAAACTTTAAAAAAATAAAGTAATTGCAGGGGATGAAGTTCATATTAAAAAATCGAATTTGTCACATTCACATGTGTCACTCCAACTTCAGTCCAGTTCTCTGCAAAGAAGTATGGAAAATGCAGATTTTTACCTAGGGAAAAAGATCGTGTCCACTTCAATAACTGGATTTTTTACTGAATTCTTATTCTGAGATATTTTGAAAAAGATTTAATTTCCTACAGGAAACTGACTTAGAGTTGATGTCTATGCCACACATACAAATACCCATAAGTGATGTCCATTGCTTCCTTTCCCATGTGACTTGTTTGCTGTACATGACTAATACACATCTGCTGGATTGCTAAGCAACCACAAGCCAGATGTACAGACCAAAGGGGTCATACTTTGGAAATAATTTATCAATAACTTTATATACCAATTTATTATATGACTTAACAGATAAATGATATGTTGAGTTTTATTATTAAAAATTATTATCTACAATGATCAGAGTTTTATTATTACTTTGAATAGAATTTCACATACATGATAAGAACTTATGAAATATCATTAACAGTGATGCTGCCTTTGGTAACTCTTTAGCTTTGAAAGCTACACAGAAACAGAACCCGCCAGGTTTAATTTTTCTTTTAATGATGCACAGAAAATGCATACAAGTACTATCTACATGTGGACATAAATGTTAGCACCTTACTAGGCATACATAAAGCATATCCCAGCTGACTTACACAAAGCATTTTCTATACCTTTTGGAAACTCCCAGTTCCTTTATTTCAAAGTTACACATTAAAATATCAAAATATCCAGTGCCTTAGCTTTTTGACACCCAAGTCTTGAGGGTTTGAATGTTTTTATGAAGTACTCAATATGCTTGACAGTAGAATATAAGGACACAACCTTGCCTAATTAAAGGGGTTGGGTATGTGATGAACAGTTTCTTATTTCTGACAGATATCTAAGAGAAACAATTTTACAGATATGAAAAACATGTCTCAGCTCAGAACATCAGACAGAGGTTTCATTCGGTGGTTAGCCAGCTCCACTATTTTGGTCTTGGATTGAGACAGAACATCAAAGCAGCAGGAGTCTGTGGCAAAGACTTCTCACATCTTACTGGACAGGAAGTAGGTATAGCATGCCTGCCCTGGCAGTTTTCCCCAGCCTATGAGATGAGCCACCTACACTCAGTGTGTGTTTTCTCCCCTAGCCAAGCTTCTCTGGAAATGACCATACACAGACATACCTAGAGGTGAGTCTTAATTCCTGTGCATGGCTGGCTAACTCTAATCAAGTCACAAGAAAGGAACCTTTTTCCCTTACTTTGGTATATGGGGCACTGGCCTTGGCATTTGGACTGTTTTTGCAAAAGAGTTCTGTCACTGAGTCATGCTTCTAGGATTCCCTTCTGCTTTTCTTTGTAACTGAGGTCTTTTAACCAAATAAAGCTGTTCCCAAAGGACCTGATACCTATGGATCGCTTGTAGTCATGACTCTCCCTTTGGATAGGACAATTACTTCCATCACAACCAAATGAGAAATGAAATATAGAAGCAAAATTGCTTCTAAATTAATGGCTTTTAAAAGTTTCCTGGGGAGCTGTCAGGCAACTCTAGACATTTTTTATGTTCCATATCAATTTCCAGCATTAGAAAAATAGCACAACTTGGGGGGTGGAGTAAGGAGAACCACTGTAAATAAATCATTTTGCTGTCAAGACACATAGCAAATTACTAAATTACTGAAAGGAACTGAAGGTGATGTTTACACTAACAACCATAGCTGTTACATCCAAGCACCTTTGCTCTCCAAATTAGGACATGTAACTTCGTTGGCAGCACAATTCCCTTAAAGCACACCTATCTGAAATGCTCTTTCATACAAATCACCATAGTCCTTATAGAAGCCTCATCATTAGCTGGTTTAAAATGTATGTTTTGAGTACTTGGCTCTTACAGAAGTCTGACAAATCACTTGTATGCTTCTCCACACGTTGGATGCATGCCCCTTGTGCTCAGTTTCTTTACCTTACTATTGTGGAGGCAAAATATTCTTTTCTACAATGTACCTAAGTGTTCAGAGAAGGTGGTCTTTAATAATTCTCGGAGTCATTATTTAGAGACTAGAATTCCTGAGCCATAGGCAATCACTGTACTGAAGGCGTATGTACGAATTCCATCTGAGCCCACATTGCATACACAACCTTGTCACAACTGCTACCCCGTCAATATGAAAGGAAGTGTGGCACTTCATAGTTTGCTGTTGTAATAAATAGTAGCAGTGGATGAATGCTGAAAGAAAGTCTGGGGATTTTCATGCTAAAAGACTCACTATACGTTAAAGCAAACAGATCAATCAATATGTTTCAAATAAAATTCGAGTACTGAAAAGAATTGCTAAGCAAATCCACCAAAAAAAGAAAAAAATCTTGGTTTATCAAGCTTAGATGGATGGATGTCTAACATCATGTCTCCATCTCACAGGACAGAAATGGTTCTTCACAACAGCAAAAACGAGAAGACATGAAGTTAATAGTAATTACTAAATGCAAAGATGTTTGTGTAATTGCTGTTCTTTATACAGTAATGAGAATAGCAGTAATACTTTTTATGGGTTAATAATTAGCAGGAACACATCTGAGAATCAGCTCACCTGACTTAAACATTACATAATATACATGTATAATACAACACTCTGGCATCTTACTAATGTACAGCTTTATGTTTTTATGTTTTGGCTCCAAAAATTATAATGCATTTAAAAAATAATGTTTATGGTGATAAATTACCCCCAAATTAAAACAGAATTCTGCCAGAAAGGCAGATGTATGAAAGATTAAAAAGGAAGTAAATAAGTAAAATTTCAGCACTGAACTTCAACACAAGCCCCAACTGAGCATTTGGTGTCCTTGGTGTTGAGAACAGCACCTGGCACAAACCAGTGCAGTCCCGAAGGCAGAACGAGTATGGACCATTTCCACTTAAACCTCTACAAGTCAGACTGATTTTTTCCTTCCTTCCTTCCTTCCTTCCTTCCTTCCTTCCTTCCTTCCTTCCTTCCTTCCTTCCTTCCTTCCTCCCTTCCTCCCTCCCTCCCTCATCCCCTCCCCCTCCCTCCCTTCTTTCTCTCTCTTCCTTCCTTCCTTCCTTTCTCCCTCCCTCCTCCTACTCCTCCCTCCCTTCCTCCCTCCCTCCTTCCCTCCCTTCTTTCTTTCTCTCTCTTTCCTTCTTCCTTCCTTCCTTCCTTCCTTCCTTCCTTTCTTTTTTCCTTTCTTTCTTTCTTTCTTTCTTTCTTTCTTTCTTTCTTTCTTTCTTTCTTTCTTTCTTTCTTTCTCTTGTTTTTTTGTTTTTCGAGACAGGGTTTCTCTGTGTAGCTCTGGCTGTCCTGGAACTCACTCTGTAGACCAGGCTGGCTTCGAACTCAGAAATCCATTTGCCTCTGCCTTCCAAGTGCTGGAATTAAAGGAATGTGCCACCACAGCCTGACTTCTGTTTTCTCTTAACTGGAGCTCTCGGCTACACTGTAACCCATGGGTGGGACCTTGAACATTATGAACATTTGGGGGAGTTACATTCTGTTTTCCTCCATCCTTGCACTGGTTTTCAGTAGGTGAGTTAGCACACAAGGTGAGGAAATTTCCCTCCACACGGGGCTTCTACTGATCCCACTCCTGTTGCTTCCCCTTTCCCTGTACCCAGTAGCCCCTCCTCCCTGTCACATGCCTTTTATCACCTTACTTTTCTTTTATTACTCCTTGCCTTACTTAAGAACTTTTCTTTCCATTTCTTTTTTCCCTTTCTACATCTATGACCTACACACACACACACACACATACACACATACACACATACACACACACAAAAGTATTTTGTGCTATTTATTAAACTATTTTAAGACAAAAAGAAAAAAATAACTACAGTTTCCCTTCTACTTCCCCCAGGAGAGACCAAGAAAGCTGCCACACAGACACTTCTGGCCACAGTGAGGGGAAGGCAATCCAAGCATTGTTCCCAGGGGCCAACCAGGTTAATGACAGAGCAGCTCTAGATTGGCTAGAGAGCCAACCATCAGAAAGGACATTTTTCTACAGTGCCCCAAGTTCTTTCTGTCAACTCTCTCTTTAGGGTTGTACAAGCCAAAACCTCCTATTGCTATTATAGAACAGCCTGGCCCATTAAATCACAGAATGGACACTTCATTAACCAGAAGGCTAGTTATCCAGGGAGAGACTAAATCCTTCAGTGGTGTCCACAAATAATCCCTTTCCTAATCTTTGATAGACATCTCCCTAGAATCCTTTTTAAAGATTGCCTACTGCGAATTAGCTACGTGAGCTTGAAAATACAGAAGAGGACACTCTGATTCCATTCAATATGACATCAGGGGGCTCTTCTCAGTTAAGAGCCTTTCCCTGTCCACATGTTTTAAGCACCAGTGATCAATCTGATCTCCCAGCCCAGAGGAGGGAGGCAGCCTATTTTTTGATGTGTTCTGGTAACCGAATTTGCATGATGACATTACAAGCAGATATGGGTGCTCTTAAGTGATATATTTTTATAATCTCTTATCCAATGTGTTTTCAGCCAATTCTGAGCAGAAAGAGGGGAAAAGCTGATTACACACAGCCAGTAGCTGGAATCATTTAAGCTAAATTAATAGGGTCTATAAATAACCATGTCCTTCCTCTAAAGAGAGAGCGATGGTAAGGTTAGTTAACAATTGGGAATGGCCTATTTTTCTCATCAGGCCAACTACAACAGGAGCAAGGCTCAATCAGTTTCCAGGCAACTGTAGCAACCCGGTGCACTGTGTCACTTGCAGAGTGGGTGCAATGAAGGCCTGCTAACTAAAGTTCGGAGACAATCCCTCTGCTAGCTTGAGTGTCAGCTCTTCTTGTTGTAGCTACCAGCCCCATATTAACTTGTTCTCCTGAGATTTATGTCGTCAGTCAATTAGATGTTAGGCATGGTGTATTGCAGTCACTGATTTTTCAAGTTTGAATACTGGGTAAATCTTAAAATAAAGACCACTTCTTCCAGAATTTTTTGGTGAATAGACCAGATTTCCTTGAACCTGACAAACTGACGATTGCAAGGAGCCTCATTATTTTTATGCACCAATCCAAAACAAAAGAAAACAAAACAAACAAAAAACATGGCCTCTGAAAGTATAATACAGCATGTTCCTATTACTTAGATTTTATTCTGTAAAAATTGAGAAGGGTCTATGCAATGCATTTAAACACGCTTTATACATTCATTACTGTTGAATATACACTGAACAAAAACACATATGGATTGCATGGATGATAGAGATTCTCGAAATTCTCTCATGTTTAAGTCTGATGCTCTCAGGCTCAGTTGTTAATGGTTGTGTTGTTGCACATGGGATAGTTGATACATTGTTTCTTTCTTAAAAATCTATAAGAACAACTCAAATCCTGTTGAGGGTTAAGTAACCACCAGTTCCTAGCGCACCTAACTTCTCTGCAATTGTTTGGTACCTAGAGGTTGAAATAGTGCCCCATCACTTTCTTCCAAGTAGCTTCCAGACATCCTACAACTTAAAATGATGATGATGATGATGACAATGACAATGATGATGATGATGATAATGACGACAACGACGATGTTTTCTACTTTTAAGGTACAGGTAACATCAGCTGTGTCACAAATCACTGTCCAACAACAACTGATCAGTGTTATTGATTTTAAGAAACAACTTAATAGAGAAACACTAAATTTTGTTCTTACAGCCCATCAAATATGGTCTGTGATCACTTAACTCAGTGGCTCTCAATCTTCCTAATGCTGAGAGTCTATAATACAGTTCGTCATATCGTGGTCACCCTCAATTAATAAAATTATTTCACTGCTACTTCAAAACTGTAATTTTGTTGCTGTTATAAATTGTAACAAATGTATCTGATCTGCTGGATGTCTGATACGTGACCCTAAAGAAGGTGAAAACAAGTACATAGAGACCCACTGCTAACTATTTGAATTTGGTTTTCATTCTGAATACCAAAGTTTTTCTTCTTCAGTTTTCTTCACTTTAACTAAAAAAAAGTAAGACTCAGAAATTTTCTGTCTCAGTTTCTTAGTTGCTATCTCCCAAGTCATATATGGACTATTCTCTAGACACCCCAGATGTATCACCCTAGATTCAAAGAATACATTAATCAATTGGGAACTTTCTGGAGAGAACTAATTTTACTAGCGCTTGGTAAGATGTCAATGCAGGAGCAGGATTGAGAGTGTGAGTGAATGGCTGGGACAAATTTGGATCCCAGTTGACTTCCACGTCATTTTGATCCCATGCCTGACAGAAACAACCTAATGAAAGAAAGATTTATTTTGACTCACAGTTTCAGGGGTCTCATTCCATCACAATGGGAAAGTATGGCAGCGTTCAGAATGGAATCACACAGAAGTTCTTCACATCATGATCAAGGTTCTTTACAGAGCAAGAGGCAGAGATTATGCCACAATTGGTATCAGGCTACAACCTATAAAGGCCCGCCCCTGTGATGGACATCCGTCTGATGTGCCCAATCTCCTGGAGATGCCATAGTCTTCTAAAATGGCTGTATCAGTTAAGGAACAAGGTGAGCCTGTAGGGGAATTTACCAATTCAAACCATAACGAATTCTAATCACTCTGCCCCAGCATCATGAAGTGATCAGGTGCCTCCATGATGTGAGGGAGACAGTCAAAATACCTGCAGCACTCAACCCTTGGCTCGCAAGATGGAAGTGGGAGCTTGGGTAGCATGCCTGTAATGTATGTTTTGCTTATGACTCCAACCCATCATTAGACACAAAATGTTCATAGGATCCTCAATGCAAGTATAAGCTTTCCTGCTTCTTCTAAATTTGACATGCATCTACCATGCATGGAAACCACAGATGGTTGCCCTATAGATCCATGACAATTATCTTTGGTTCCAAATTCTTTTGATGTTTTAAGTGTAAAAAGACTGATATTGCATACAGTCAAATATTTCCTCTCTCCTGCCACCCCTTACCTACATTAACGAAACTTTTGTTAGGTCAAACCATTGCAGCAGAATGTGCTGTGCCACCATGATTATTGAGTTCTAGTTTTAAAAATATGTAAAATTACAAATTATTCAGGATTTTCATGGCAAGCTTTCTAACAATTTAAGTTTGCATGACAATACATCTAGATCTTCCACTATAGGGCAGATGTGGCTATTATTAGTAGGAATTAAGGTTATTCATCCACACAGCTGAAAACTGCCCTGGTTTAACTCTGAAAGGCTTTGATGGGTATCCTTTATTTGGTTATTTGTTCAAGAAATGACCCAGCATTGAAAAATTGAGCACTTTGTGATTTTTTTTCCTCACTCAGCCCAGAAACTAGGTTACTGTCCCTCAAATTCTCAGTCAGAAATACCCACTGTTATTGTCTGTTGGTTCGTTTTGTAAGAAATGCATCTTTCTGCATCCAGTGAAATTTTACAAATCACCAGTGCTATGCTGAATGTAGGACCACACCATAGCCTGTTGAAAAATTATTAGACCAAGGATAGAGTAGGCTGGCTTTGCTGTGAAGTGAGTCCCTGCTCACAGTGACAACTAAGGGCTCGTGAGTTATCTGTTCTGTTTCCCCAGTGTTCTGTCACTTGATGTTAATTTGTTAGGATCAAAGTTAGCATTGTGACATAGTTTTGGTCCAAGCCAAACTCTCCTGCTTGCTGCCAGCTTGATCCATCCTTACTGGACACACAGGTTACTCTTAGCCTGGAGTTATCTCTGAACTCTTGGTAGCCTTTTGCAGAATAACTTTCTCCCCTTGGGTCCTCTATGTTCTCTTTTGTTAGGATGAATTCACCTAAAGTAAGTAATTGACCTCTCAGATGCTTTATTTTTGCCTTTTAGTATTATTTGAATATTATTTTTAAACCTACAGAGATAGAAGAGATATCTCAATAGTTAAATGCTTGCAGTGTAAACATGAGAACCTGAGTTCAATTCATGGTTCCCATATAAAGGCAAGTCATGGTGCCCCATGATGTTAATTCCCTATCTTGGCAGGAAGAGACAAATAAATCTATGGGGTTCAGTGGCCAGCAAGCCTAGCCTACTTGATGATTTCCAGGCCAGTAAAAGAACCTGTCTTTTTTCTTTTTTCTTTTCTTTTTTTTTCAAGACAGGGTTTCTCTGTGTAGCCCTGGCTGTCCTGGAACTCACTCTGTAGACCAGGCTGACCTTGAACTCAGAAATCTGCCTGCCTCTGCCTCCCAAGTGCTGGGATTAAAGGCATGCACCACCACTCCAGGCAGAACCTGTCTTAAAAAATAATGATAACAAAACCTGACGTTGACCTCTGGCCTCCTTAAAGACATACATGCAGTCACTGATTTTTTATTTAGTATTTATTTTTTGTACCTAACAATAATAGGTACAAAAGCTAGAGGATGAGCTCTGTGATTGGCTGAGACAATAAATAGTGTACAAGAATAAAATGCTACCACAGAGTGGACATCACTGGGCATGTACTCAAGGATCCACACATTCCTAGTGTATGTGTGTACCAGCTTAGCAGATACCTAAACCTTAGAAAATGACAGGTTGAGCTGCCCTAAGTGAGCTGCCAGAATCCTAGTAAGTTAAGAGATGCCAGTAGTCAATTTACCAAGATAACGACTGGATGTATTCACAACATACTGGAGAACTAGTAAATCAGAAAAAAAAGTATGTTTACCTTTTACTATTAAAAATAAACAAGCCTTCAAGGTAGGTTTGAGATGTAAACTCATCAATCTAGGGAATCTGGGAAGTCCAATTAGGAAGTCCTTGACATGATTTTATACCAAGAAAGATTTTTTTTCCAGCAATCATACTATGCCTCTAGCACTGGAGAGGACTGAAGGGCCTGCTACTACATCCTAGGGATTAATGGCCAACTGCTGTGTTCTGCATGCACAGGCTTATAGTCAAGAAATTAAATGTCTTTGACAAAGGGAATGTCATAAATATGCTCCCAGTGTAAATACTCACACTGAGAACTCATATCTAAATCCTGCAAGGCTGCCTGGGTCTTAGTTTTATCCTCTATCTACCTGCTCTACTCCTTAAAGTAGGGCATGGACATTTATTAGTTTAGCTTATGTGTAACTTGTAATTCCAATATGAAAAATATCAGGTAATGATATTTAAGAATCAAAGTTAGTGCTAACAAGATGATCTGCTTCGTGCCCCCCAATAGAAGCTAATGAGTCACTGGGAATTTATTATGGCAGAAAGACAGTGGCTTCTGGCAATTACAGTGATGAGCAGAAACCCTCACAAGTAGGTACTTTAAAGCAATTATTTTCCATTTGGTTCTGAAAAAGCCCCTGAGTACAACTAAGCTTTGATTACCTGGCATCCGAAAATATACATTCTCAGAGGGGGTATTTGCAGTGATTATTTTAGTGGGAAGAAAGTAAACAGATACTGTTTGTGAAGGCTCAGTTGTGAGCCTCTTCAAAGTTTAAAATATGAATTGTGTAAAAGACAGAGCCTTGGCTTAATGGACTAGTGTGTGATGGCATTATGTTTCCAACTGCAAAGAACTGAGAATTTACTGGGTACCTAAGGATCAGAAAGCTGTTTTGAATGCATTTTCTCCAGAACAAACCTCAAGAAATTAAGAAGACAATGTCCCATTTTTGCTAACAGACCCCCCCAGTCCCAAGCTTTGACCTAGGTTTATGGAAAATAAGGAAGTCAACAAGGGCAGAGATGAAAGGCTTCCCTTGCACTAGCTCTGAGTCTCTCAAGACAGGTCAAAGACCATCTGCAGAGAGAGCCAGAGGGGAGAATAATGGATTTGTTTTCCAGTATACAAAGATCTGGGTCCCAATCAAGGTGCCTGTGCCCTTTGCTGTCTAATTTAAGCCTCATAGTATGTAGTGAAAATCAGAAGGCTACATTTTTAAAGTAAGGAATACAGAGCAAGTCCAGGTCAAAGGCTACAAGAAAAAAAAAATCCAGATTTAAAATTTAGCTCATAACTCCAGGTCTGGAAATGGCAGGCACCAATAGAGTATTGCCAACAGCTTTCCCTCTTTTAAGTGTGTGTGTGTGTGTGTGTGTGTGTGTATTTTGTATGTGTTTCCTCCAACTGGGGAAAGTAATGAAAAAAAAAAACCAAGCAAATATAAAAGAGCTGATGCAGTTTGGTAACTACAAAATTAAGACAAGCAAAGGTGAGGTGTCATGGATATTGCGACTGGAAATTTCCAAAAGTAGGATTGTTGTGTTTACATCTGGTGGGAGAGGTAGAGTTTGACAGAATACCACCCAGTATCACCTTACAGGAATGGGACACTTGTCAAAGTTCCCATGACTAACACACTCTAGGACTCAGCCAACTGTTTTGTGTGTATCTATCCCCTTTCCCCCTTCTCCCTTCAATGTTTCCCACTTAGCCCTCCCCACTCCCTCTCAAATCATCTTCATTCACTGTTATTGTCACAAATATGTAAAAAAGCATCACTGTCACCTGAAATGTGATACGTGCTACTAAAACTCTTTTAAAAGTAATTAGATTTTGGACTTCTTTATTTATGCTATTTTTCTAGCTAGAAGATATTTATGATTATGTTGCATAGAACAATGTAGTGAAGTCTATATTTGTATTGCCTTATGATTCTGAATTATTTTAAGATTTCATAAATATTTTTGTATCTGCATGTTTTCATGCACTTTAAGACAATGAATAATGAATATTTAAATTTGTCTTAAAGAAGCAATATACATACACCAAAAACAAAGAGTGTTAGGCAAATGAAACATTTTTCTCTGAAGTTTTCACTCAGCAGCAGGACTGGCTGGTGAGTATTCTCTTACCAGGGACAATGGCCCAATGTTGCTCAACACCTGAACAGTATTTTAGAAGGCTGGTTGACTGGCATTTGACTCCTACCTAGAAACTCTAAAGGGGAAAAAGTAGGGTTGTTGGGCTTTGAAGGAAGAACAAGAGAGACTTGGCTATGGAGGAATTTGTCAGCATTCTCAAAATTTGTAGAAGAATATGTTCACCCTCCCTAAAACATAAGAGCTAGGGAGAGAGCAAGGGGAGTTGGGAAACAAAAGGAGAGAGGGGGAGAGAGGAGTGAGGGAAGAGAAGAAAGGGAGAGGGGGAGAAGAAGGAGAGAGGATAAGGAAATGAGATGGAGGGAGAGAGGGATGATGTATTGTTTGATTAAATAACAAACAAAATAAAGATTTATTTGATCTCTCAGGAGTTTCACCTGGGAGATCTCAGTGATGGAGGTAGTTTCTGAAGAACCACAGGAAGCAATTCCTGATCATCTACTCAGCCCTCCTCCTCTGCTTCTCTTCCGAATTTTGGTTCAGAAGAGACTAGATACCACACACACATACACACACACACAGGTATGCGCAGAAGCACACACATCATTTTCACCATTTCCACTCTTGTTTGCAACCAGAGTTGCATAGACAGCCATCCTCTGTAACCAGACAACTTCCAGTGTTGGAATTGGAACACCAACCCAGACACAAAGCCTTCAACCTACAATCTATGCTGCCTGCAAGATGTGCTGGGGCAATGGAGGTGCAGAACTCCATTCTACACGAGTAAGCCCATGATAGTAAGCCTTATGATATCCTTCTATACTTATAGTTAGGTGGCTTATTCAATCATCATCAGAAAGACCTCCTCCAGCAGCTGATGGGAGCAGATGCAGAGACCCACAGCCAAACATTAGGTGGAGAGAGAGACCAAAATGGAGATCTCCATTGGGTTTAGAGCCTGGGAACCTGGTGGAAGAGGGGAAGGAAGAATTGTAGGAGCCAGAAGGATTAAAGACACCAGGAGAACATGGCAGACAGAATCAACTAAGCCGGGCTTAAAAGGGCTCATAGACTGAATCAGCAGCAATCAGGAGCCTGCATGGGTCTGTGCTGGTCCTCTGCATATATGTCATAGTTGATGGCTTGGTGATGCTGCGAGTCTCCTAAAAGTAGGAGTGGGTGTGCCTCAGACTCATCTGTTCTTAACTCATCTCACCTGCTCTTAGGACCGTTCTCCTCCTACTGGGTTGCCTCACCCAGCCCTAATATGAGGGTTTGTGCCTAGTCATATTTTATCTTGTTATGCCATGTTCGGTTAATAGTCCCGGGAGGCCTGCTTTTTTTTCTGAAGGGAAATTGAGGAGGAGTGGATCAGGAGCAGATGGTAGGTGTGGGGAGGTGCTGGGAGGGATGGAGGAAGGGGAATCTTTAGTCAGGATTATTGTATGAGAGGAGAGCCAATTAAAAAATATATGCAATTTAAAAAATAAAAGAAGACAAAATTCTTTAGCTTTCCATAAAATCTAAAATTATGAGCATTAGATGACTTAAGATTTATAAATTCTGAGTCAATGACTTGAAACTTAAAGTACCGGAAAAACTCTCTGGGTTTTGGAGAAAAGACCCACAGCTGCCAGGTGTTTTGCCCAGGAAGGGTCAGAACTATTCAGAGAGCAATTTCAACTGAAAGTGAACCTGAGAGGAGAGTCTGAGTCACTTTCTAGAAGCTGATTCCTACAGCAATGAGTATGAACATGTCTGCTATATTTTTATTTTATTTTATTATATATTATTTGACTTTTTAAAGTTTTTATTGCTTATTTTATTTATTTACATTTTAAATGTTAGCCACCTTCCTGATTTCCACTCCAAAAACCCCCTATCCCACCCACCTCCCCCTGCTTCTATGAGGGTGCTCCCCCATCCACACACCCACTCCTCCCCTACACTGGAGCATCCAGTCTCCACAGGACCAAGAGCCTCCCCTCCCATTGATGCCAGATAAGTCCATCCTCTGATAAATAAGCAGCTGGAGTCATGGATCCCTCCATGTGTATTCTTTGGTTGGTGGTTTAGTTCCTGGGAGATCTGGAGGGTTGGGGTTGGTGGATATTGTTGGTCTTCCAATGGGGTTGCGAACCCCTTCAGCTCCTTCGGTCAGTCCTTCCCCTAATTTCTCCATCAGGGTCGCTGTGCTCAGTCCAATGATTGGTTGCAAGCATCCAAATATGTATCTGTAAGACTCTGGTAGATCCTCTCAGGAGACATCCATATCATATGGATCTGTGCTGGTCCATATCAAGTTCCTGTATTTTTTTTTTCTATCTTAGTTAGGGTTTTATTGCTGTGAAAAGACACCATGGCCACAGTGACTCCTATAAAGGAAAACATTTAATTGGGGCTGCCTTACAGTATCAGAAACTTAGTCCATTGTCATCATGACAGGAAACATGGTAACATGCAGGCAGATATAGTGATGGAGACAGAGCTAAGAGTTCTAGAACTTGATCCACAGGCAACAGAAGGAGCCTGTATATCACACTGGGAAGAGCTTGAGTATATGATATTTCAAAGCCCACCTCCACAGTGACACACTTGCTACAACAGGATCACACTTCAAGCAATCAAACACATGAATCTATGAAGGCCATTCCTATACAAACATTATCTAATTTAACCTATTGTTTTTAGACAGAGACAAAGCAGGGTGAAAAAAAACATTCTGGGGAATTTCAATTCTGTAGTTCTATAATCCTTATTTTTTAATTTATTTTATATTGTTACCTAGCTTATTTCAAGGCTGAAAACATCTGAATGTACACAAATGTGTCCATAAATATGTGTATGTGTGTGAGAGGAAGTGAGCACACACAAGAAATACGTATTTTTGAAAGGCTGTATACAAATAAGTCTTAAATTGAATGATAATTTCTGTTTCAAGTTCTATTCTTCTTACTGTAGTTTCACCTCATATTATTTTAGAAGGCCAAAGATTCCAGTTATCTGCATCTTTTCACCAAATTTTCCTTGAGAAACTAATATGTTTGCAAATTCTCAATGTTTTCTGTTTTTATGCAAATATTTAACTCAATTTTAATTTCATAATTTTATCATGTGTTTATTTGCTATAGGAAGATATTCATGTGCATTTATGTATGCTTGGGCAACTTCTGGGTATCATTCTCCAGACTCCAGAGCCTATTTTAATGAGATCATGTCTCTCATGACTAGAATGAGCCAAGCAAGCCTGAGGTTTCTGCTTGCCCCTGCCTCCCCAGATCTGGGGTCATGTGCTCATTACCATGGGTAGCTTTGCTTTTCCATGGGTCCTCTGCATGGAACTCAAGTCATTGTGCTGGCCAGGAAGCACTTCACTGACTGAGATATCTCCCCAGCTCATCCTTGATACCCTTTATAGAAGAACTCCACATAAAACACTTTGAAACCAACTTGCCAGTATCTGTGCTCAACACTGCTCATAGTCTAAACCTTCAGAGGGAAATTTTATTACATGGCCAAGACTTGTTGAGTGCAATATGTGACTACATATTTGACTGGAAACAAAGCTTAGCATGGAAGTAAAGTGATAATTGGATATACAATTTTCCTTTTGTGCTTTTCTGATTTATGGAATTATTATTCACTGGCCCCTAGAACAGCCTTTTCCTAGTCTGCCCTTACTAGCTTACTTGTACTATATATTTTGCAGAAGGGATTAATGATGCCTTAAAATAAAATCTATATACCAAAGCCTCTGAAAAAATAACATAACAAAAACATACAGAGGAATATATACAGGATATGTAAATTTAAATAGGAGATATATAGGAGAAAGTAGACTGTGAGACAAGGCTTTATACAATTATAACAGTTCATTCCATTTTTCCTTCTATCTCCCCAGAGGCAAAAATCTCAGCTTGTTGAACACTTCTTCATGTTCTCTGAAGAAAGTAAAGCAGTCGAGACAGCAAAAATAAATAGATACGGTAAGTCAGGAAGAGGGAAGAGAATGTCTAAACACACTTGTCAAATGAGACCGTGCACAAGAAAGGCACTTCAGACGAAGACTGCCTTCGAAGTGCGAACAAAACCAAAGACACAACATTTAAATTTAATCCAATAAAAGTGGTTGTTCAGAGGAGAGATTGGCATGAAAGACTGTGTATTCTCCACTCCAGGACTGGGATGAAGACTGCCTGGAAGAATGAGTGGAAATATTGTTTTATACAATATTACTTCCATATCAAAGCTTTAACCAAGCACTGGTTGGTAGACAGTTTGAGGTGAAATACTTTCTAAAGACTATGAAAGCAGCGTTATTCTCTGTAAGAGATGTTTATGTTCAACACCACCACATCCGTAAGCCCGGACACTAATGCTGATGGTCTAAGGACCACATCTTGAGAGCCACGACCCAGGCAGGATGCATACATCATATTCACAAATGGAACTTCCACCATCTCCTCTGTGCCTCCAAACGCTATTGATTTCTTTCTAAGCTTTAAGTCAATAAAGTTACATTAGCCATACAGCAAGACATATGTTTCTAACTGTATCCTATGAAAGTGCTGATCAGTTGGAGTTCCTCAAAGTAAAAAGTCTCCTTCCCAGAAGAAAGTTAATGTCTGTTCAAACTTTGGCAACATAAATTATAAATCTGTTTCAAGAGTGCTGTCCATTCTCTAAGTTGAGAAAAACAAAAAACAAACAAACAAAAAGACAACTCCTTGGCATTTCACAATTTCAAAGCTTTGAAAATCAAATCCCCAGATGCAACCCACTTTATTCAAAAAATTATAAGAAGTTCATTCACTTTTAAGTGCCGCCATCACGCTAATGTATTTTTTAAATCAATTAAACTTAATCTAAACATCTCAAGAGAGAAAGAAGTTTGCTCTTTTTTCATGTGAACTACAGAATCAAAGCCGTTAGTAAATGCACTTCTCATGCCGTGCTGGGGACATACTGTCCAAGCAAACTGCTTAAATGTCATCCAGACAAGTGCAAATCTAGTGTATAGCTTGGAGGAGGGAATGTTTGAAAGTCTAATACCCCCAGATTAATGGCCGGCTGTACTTATATACAATGGTATTATTGTGCCAAGGGGGAACACTAGCCAGATGAACTTAGAAAATAACACAGAAAACCTGCTGGACAGTTTCTTGGAGACAGATGGAATGCATAACCCACTCTCTTGACTTAAAAAGAAAAAGTTCAACTGTTCAAAAGGAGTTTACATATTTTCCAGAAGGAGGTCATTGTGGTGTTTTGACAGTGGAATAAGAATTAGATGAATCCAAACTGTTTACTAACTTGAATAACACCCAACTGTCTAAGTAATTCCAACAGGTCTGAAAAAAAAAAAGTAAAAATGCTTGCTCACCAAAGACAGCCATCCTAATGAAGGGATAGCAGTCAGCCCAATTAAATCTGTCAAGCATTTCATTCTACTGTAGTCAAAATTCCACTCTCAGCAAAGCATCCTCTCCCCAGCGCATCTGCTCTCTGGCCATGTCCGCTTTGCCTGACTAAATGTCTGAGTCACCTTTTCCAGGTCTATCTTGCACTTAATATCTAAGCAGCTTCTAAGTCCCTGTTAGACACAATGTACAGTAGGGAATAATCAACATAATTTATATGACACATGTGTGGACCAAATAAAGTCTTCAGTGAATAATTGAAAACTTCAGAAATGAGGCTGTAGGAAGGAAAAACACAGAAGTATATGGGTGGGGGAGGATAAATTAAATATAGAAGATTTAACACATACTTTGTTCATCCCTCTTAATGAAATTTTGTCAAAAAATTATAATCTAGGATTACAAATGATCACTCATTCCACACCCAAATATACATGTAATATGAATTTATTGATTTTGTAGATGTTAATATGTCACGGGTATTCTTACAATATAGATGGGGGAAGACAAAATATATAGAAAATAAGATTACAAAATGTTATGTAAACATGAGAAAAATATATGTTACAAAATATATTCAGATCAATAAGTAAGAAACAATTGACGGTTCACTCCGGGTGGCTTCCTGAAGGAAATGATTTTTCTAGGCAGTGGGAAACAGTTATTCTGCAACAGCTCATGATAAATTAATGAGGACGCTAGAAAAGCTGCAGCAGGTGAGATAGGAGCCTGTACAATGCTGTGTGTGCAAGAAAGACAATGGTTTCCCGCACATGGCAAGAAAATGTAAGAGGAAAAAAAGTTTTCAGAAGCACCTGTGACTGGAAAACCTCTGAGCTACAAAGAAAATGGTCTGGACAGAACACTGGGCTTTCTTCTCACCTTCACAGATTACACAGTTGTTTGTCTCCATTTCCTTAGCTGGAAACTGGCAACAGTAATTCCTCATAGACTCCCGCCTTCCTTTGTGTAAAAGTCAAGAGATACAACGTTTCTGAATAGAAAGATGTAAATATAAAACGGGAAGCGCCACTGTGAGCAAGGATTTCATATACTGTGTGAGTGTGCATTGGCGAGTGTGCCCTGACTTTCTATGCACTACCCTGACTCAGCAGCATACATACTCACCTGTCTTAGTTTCCTTACCTGCTGATGTGATAAAATACTCTGGACAAAAAAAGAGGAAAGGGATTATTTTTAGCTCTGGTTCAAGATATGCGTCTTATGACAGAGAGAAAAGGCAATAGGAACCTGTGAAGCGACTGGTCCCATCTTCACAGTCAGAGAGAACAATGATCCCTTAGATGCTAGTGCTCCACTTGCTTTCTCCAATTACTATAGTCCAAGATTCCCTACCCAGGAAATGTTCCTCCCCACAAGTACAATGGGTAATGCCATATCAAGTAGCATACTCAAAATAATCCCTTAGAGGTATATCCAGGAGCTAGTCTCCCAGGCGATTTCAGAGCCTGTCAAGTTGACCACTCTAGCATTTACACCATCATCAGTTATTTGATGGACCTCAAAGCATTACTTAAAACTCAGATCTAACATCTTTTTAAGATTTGTTTTTAATTGTGTGTATTGAGGGAGGATATGTACATTTGTGAGAACAAGAAAAATTAGTGTCCAGAAGAGAATTGGAACCCCTGAAGCCAGAGCTACGGGAACTGCACTTGAGTGTTCTGTAAGAACACTCAGCACTGCTCACCTCTGATCCATTTTCCCAAACCCAGTTCCAAATTCTTATAAATACTGGGGGGGGGGGGGGGGTTATCATTCTCATGATGTAGGAATAAGTTTTCCAAAATTTAGATTTTCTCTTGGAACATCAATTTTCTTTTACCTGCAATTAATGCTGTCTACTACTTACTCCAGAATATCAGGATTGCTTGTTCGTTTTGGTAAAATGTGACTAAATATTGAAATCTGAACAAACATATGTCATCATTTCAAGTAAAAATGTGTACCCTTCCAGTCAAAGTTTGTCACTCATTTGCACAGTCATGGTGACAAGACTGAACTGTTTCATGTAACACATTCTAAATGACACTGGTTTTGTGTATCTAATATTTAGTCCCCTGCCTCCAAATTCTTAAGAGTTAGTGTGGGTTACAGGTGTATACCCACACTCCCAGACCCAATGTTCTTTGTTCTTAAGAAAACTGTCTCACTTTGACTTTGCACAGCTCAGCAATTTTAGTATTACAAAAAGGTGTCAATCACTTGCGGATAAACTATGAGACTCTTCTCCTCCTGCCACAATTAAGACGTCTCTTTATTCCTATTTTACTGAAGCCAGGGCCAGCTCCTCTACGGAAAGAAGCTAGAATCCAGAAGAGAAGAAAGGCTTGTGTTTGCCTCTTAGGAGAAGCAGCATGAGGGCTAAATATAACTGGATGTCCCCCTCCATAGGAGCAATCACAGCGTCAGAGACAGGAGGCTATTGCACCCTACTCCACTTTCCCTGCACTCCTCAGCCCTCCTTGAGGGGTAGGGTGATACATCTTCCGCTTGTCCTCTTCTAGAGCAGGCAAGATTGTATACAGGTCAGGGAGACTGAGTCCTTCTTCTAAATAATCCTCACCTAGACTGGCAATAATACAATAGTGGTCCACTCTTTCCTATCCATGACCCCTGAATCAGCACATTATTGTCCTTTGGTTAATCACATTTGAGGGCCTCTTTAAATGACATCATCCTTCTTGGTGGTCAACTTCAGTCCATAGATTGTCCATCTGACTTATATCAGCATTCTGCCTTGTTATCTCCCTCTCAAAAGCTCCCAGCATTTGTCTGTGCGGCCTCCAGAGCATGGAAAACATTTAACCTAATAATCACTAACTCACAAGCTTTTCTTTTCTGCTTAAGTTCTAAACTCTTTGAAGCCAGAAACTGACATTGAGCTGGGTTATCCCCTTATACAAGAATCCCTCCTATGGGCAGTAAATAGGAGGCAGTTGGAAAAGATCAGTTAATAAATGGCAATAAATATTTGATGAATGTTAAATGTCAGAACATTGCATTGGCATCAGCCCTGGGTGGTGTTATGTTGTAGAAAAAGATGAAATGTAAAATAGGAGTTCTTGTTTATTTCTTGAAAATGGAGATAAACCAGAAAGGGGGAAATTAGTGAAAAGATTAATGAAGCTGTGCTTGTATAAAATATTACAGGCTTGAGGAAGAGGAGTACATCGCAAAAGTGTGAAAGTGAGCTAGATGAAGAGGGTAGGCCACAGGGGACGTGGTTCCCCAGTGTGAACATAAAAGGGACATGAAGGTGGAGATGTTTGATTTTTATATTTATAAGCTTATAATCACAACATTTCTCCCTTCCCTTTCCACCCTCCAACCCCTTCCTTATACTCTCTCCCCACTCGCCTTCATATTCATGCCCTCTTTCTTCACTAATGGTTTTCCATGCATACAGTTATACATGTGCATACACACACACACACACATATATATATATTCCTAAGTCTAATCTGTATCGTCTGTGTAATGTTATTTTTAAATATGTTTTAGAGACAATGAAAATAAGGTTGCAGTTGATCATTAATCATATTCTGTTATTCGAAAAGATGAATATCTGAGAACTTGATTTGAAATCTAGTTGCTCATTTTCAAACCATACAGTATGGAAGAAATGTCTTACAATAACCATGTGTGGTTTAAATCAAGAAAATATGATAAAATGTATAGCTAGATATCATGCATTCTAGTAGAACATATATTATATGTTTGTATATATATGCATTATATATACATATAACTTCTAAAAGACCCTGATACACTATAAAATGCGTTTGTCTACTGATTAGTTGTTGTTGTTAATGTTGTTGTTGTGTTTTCTATTTGTTCACCTAGTTTGAAATATCTTTGATCTTGACCTAGGACTAGAGTCAATAAGGATAACTACATCTATCATAATTCTGAGGAGCCGCCCTTGCAATCGCCATTACAAGATGGTGCTGATATCCGGTGTTCTGACTGGTAAACAAGTAGTCTGCGCATGTGCTGGGGTATTTTTCCATTCCTTGTGCCCTGCCTGTCCCGTGGCATCATCTGGGCTGATGGTGAGCAGCCAGTCAGGGTGAAAAACATCACCATCCGCTCTTGTGGCCTATTTAAAGACCGAGTTTTCTGTGTTCTGGGCCTCCTCCCCAGAAGCTGATCATCTTTCTCTCGAGATGCATTAAAGCTTGCTGCAGAAGGATCCGAGTGTGTCCTGTGTGTGTGTCCTCGCCGGCGAGACTCCTTATCACACAGGGACACATAATGGCAAATCATGAGTCTCTTTCAGGAATACTCAATAACATATCAGACAAATGCAAAGCAAGAACCTTTTCTAACTTATGGGCAACTATATGGATCTGAACTATTATTACATCTTACATTTCCTCTTTTATAACTGTATGTGCTACAAACTGAACCATGGAGTGTTCATTGAGGTAAAGACCCAGACTACTTCAAGGATCCAGCAGAGGTGCACCTGCAGACACTAATAAGGAAGGAAAATGTAGCATTTACCTTGCAAAAGTGATTTGATGATGTGCTCCTCGTAAGTTAAAAGTAATACTCAAGGAACTCAATGGAGGCCTACAGCCTTCATTAACTTAAGATCTTTCATTGTATTCCAATAAGCTCCATCTCTTGCAAAGCATCTACAATTGATTCCTAAGGTAGATAATCTCTTGCAGCTAATAACCATGGCTACATAACCACATAACCATGCCATCTGACCTCTTTCTCCTCCCATCTTTCCTCTTTTGATCAATCTTCTTTTACCTAGACATTTAGATTTCCACTGCCTCCAAAAGTAACTACTCACCTACTTGTAATACATTAACTGTCATGCACAATGTACGTGTGTCCTCATGTATATGTATGTCTGTGTGTATGCTCTGAACAAGGCCATAAGTCATTGTATGCATATCAATTGTTAACTGGGAGAGAGGTTCCTTGACTTGACCATAATGTGAACTGCTCCTTTTCTGTCAAATTCCATATGACTTTCTAAAAGGCTGTTTATATGTCGAGATCTATAAAAATATTTATACCTCACTGCATTATGAAAATATTTCTTTCATATATCCAGAAATATTTATAGAATTTTTTCCTGGATTTTTTTCATTAAATAATGTTTCTCACCATCAACAATGAAAGTTTTAAAAATTACTGCATTTATCTATTTATCTACCTATTTATTTGTTCATTCATTTATGATAAGAAACATACTACATGGGGCTGGAGAGATGGCTCAGCAGGTTAAGAGCACTGACTGCTCTCCCAAAGATTCTGAGTTCAAATCCCACAACTGCATGGTGGCTCACAACCACCCATAATGAGATCTGACACCCCGCTTCTGGTGTGTCAGAACACAGCTACAGTGTACTAACATATAATAAATAAATAAATCTTTTTAAAAAAAGAAACATACTACATTACACATGTGGAAACCAGGGGACAGCTTGTGGGAGTTGGTTCTCTCCTTCTCCCACGTGGGTCCTGAAGATTGGACTTAGGTCATTAGGCTTGACAGCAAGCACTTTAATCCACTGAGGAGCAAGCTCAGCAGCTTAACTTTTTAAGAGAGCTATCGCCTTCTTAGACTGCTGCATATTTAGTTAGATGAGTTGTATAACCATGTTGGTTTGTCCTACAAATAAATATGACTTTGGAGATCAAAATTCTATCCACCACATGACTGTAAGCAATCAAGAACTGTCACCAAGTTCAAGCAGTGAAGATAAGTAATTCCCCAGACATGACTTAAAAGAGTTCATTATTTGAAGTATATCACACTTAGAAGAATCTCACTTGTGAAACTCAAGTACCAAGACCTAATGGAGGAAATGAATTGTAAACAATGAAGAAGACTCTATCCACTAAAGTTATTTAAACTGCAGCAGAAGTTAAAGGTAAATTTTGTAAATTAGCCACTGGTCACTTTCTATTTAAGATGGGTCATGAACAGCATAGCATGTAAGATCTAATCATTCCCTTAGTAATGTAGATCTAAAGCAAAGACAGAACAATGTTTTCATCTTAGTGGAAACCTCAAAGTATCTGGGTAGAAAGTATCTGAAGTTTTCAGTTCTTAGGACCATTTAGATGCTTTCTAAAATCACTCCATAGCTCTAGAATTTGAGATGAAACATGGGAAGCCTCCTGCATGCCTATATTTACCTTTTTCTTGAATCACCTTTGAATCTATTTACACTTTAAAATCTATTCCAATGTTATTATAAAAATCCAACCTGACCTCATTCCTCAGTCTAAGGATATGACGTTTACCATGAAGAGTATTCCTGTGAGAAATTTCAAATGCTCTAAATTTAACACAATCAGTAAATTGACATGAGTTTTAAGAAAGGTATAGTCCCATGGAACTAAATTAATACATGGATTCTGTATTTCAGAGTATTCCTTCCCGTGTCTCCAAAAGATTAAGTACATGAACATTGATTGAACAGATGTTTAAGTTGAAAATAACAAACAAGAAACTTTGTTGTCATCAAAGCTATCATTTAAAAATGGTCCCCTAAGACATAGGAACCTAAGCCAAAAGAGACATAGTTAGCATGGAAAGGAATTGAGGACAACATATCTGACTATAGTAATCTCTTCCCAACATCTACAGTGCCAACAAATGGTTGGGATTATGTTGTTTAGAGGAATCAGAAAGGCAAAAACAAAACAAAAACAAACAAACAAACAAAAACAGAGAAACCTAGAATGAGTTAAGAATGTGTGTGATTTGTGGAAGACAAATTTAGAATGACGAGAAGTTTTCATATTCCTGTTTTACATTCTTAAAAGTCATATATAATTCTACAACTCAAAGTTAATCGTTGCTTACACAAATTCATCATTCTGTGACCACACTTAACACAAATTTTTGAAATCAAAAGGTTTCTGTGTATATATTTCTTTATAAATAAATATTTTTATATATAAATAAATATACACAAAGTCTTTATCATTAGCCGCGTAGTAGTATTATTTACACAGATCCACTATCATTCACTTAGTATTTCAGATACCTCAATTACTGCCAATATTATACTACTAAAAGCAAGCATTACATTTTAAAACTGCATGCAATATTTTGCTTTTATAAATTTCTATTATTGTGAGAATTCCTAATATATAATTTTCAAATGATCAGGTAATATTCACCCTATTAAATTCTGCCCTATTATTAGGATGCCAACAAGAACTGTTATACTCCTCACATGAGGCTCTCATGCCACTGTCAATACCCATAGGTTAATGAGATTTTATTACTTTATAAATACCTGACGTAACCAACTTAATAATGGCAAACTGTTACTTTAACTCATGGTTTCAGAGATTCTTTGTTCACTTTCCATGCTGTTCTTGCCTGAGGCAAATAATGGCAAAAATACTTGGTTGAGGAAGCCAATTTACCTCATCTCAGCTGGGAAACAAAACAAAGAGCTTGAAGTGACCAGACACTCAATGTCCCCTTTAAAGATATCCTCACAGGGGTGGGGTTTTGTTATAGTAAATATTATTTGGAAGTTTCTACCCACCTTTGATCATTTGCTTCCCAAATAAAAGACACAAAATCATTATGTTTATGGTAAGCCTTAAAAGCATGAGGTGGACAAGTCAACCCTTTGTACTATTTTGTTTACCTCCCTGTCAATAACCCTGAGATATAACTCGCCATGCTCCTCCTGGAATGCACCTACTCCAACTGGCTGGCCCTCATGGCCATGTTCTCATGACCACCTACCCCATGGCATCATCCTCTCTTCTCCACTCTCTCCCTCTCCTTGTGGTCTCTGTCTCAGAACCCCTGCCATGAAAACAGAAACCCCACCTACCTCGATTCTGCCCAGGTAGAGGCTGCAGGCCCCTTTATTGAACCAATAGTTTTAAATTAAGTGACAAGGTTACATAGCATCACTTGGTGTTCATGAGGACTTGGGGGAGGGGGAGAGTATTTAGCACTACAATACATAGCAACAAAGCAAATCTAAACAGAAAATTTCTTGTACCAAACCCCATTTTTTTAAAGGTTCCTCACCATAGCCTCCATAGCATTGGGACTGGGAACCTAGCTTTTAATAAAGGAGCCTTTAGAAGATGCTCAAACACACCAAGACAAATAGGCATTAACATTCGTTTAGTCTTATCGAATTGACAGACAAAACACTATCTTGTTTTAAGTGTTTCTCTCTGATTGTCAGCAAGAATATGTGTATGAATCATTTCTCCCTCTTATATTTGTTCTTTTCGCTTTCCATTTAATACTTTTTCCAAAAGGCTTTCCAATCAAATATTGCCTCCTTTAAACATAATACTCACTTACCTCTCTCCCCCTCCTTCCCCTCTTTCTCTCTCTCCCTCTCCTTCCTTCTCCTCTTTCTCTCTCTCTCTCCTTCCTTCCCCTCTTTCTCTCTGTCTCTCTTTATGAATATATATAACTCCCCCTCTCTCTTTCTATGTCTCTTTGATTCACAATTTCTCTCATTTAACTTTTGGGTTTACCTTAGAAAAGAGTTCTGTAAGAGTGTACTGGGTTATTTCCAGTTAGCATTTTGTTGAAGAGGTCTATATTTGACCTTTAAGATTGAATAATTATGTATACATAAATATTAGGAGTGATGTGTGAATATAATTAGAAATAAACAGAAGAATCAGAAACAATGAAAAGGGAAGAGTCATGGGACTGGAGTTGAAAGAACTTTCACTTTCCATTTTTAGCTTTCAACAACTTTTTAAATATGTTTATAAAACTTATTAGTAAAAGTAATAAAACTGACTGAAAAAGTATTCAAGCAGAAAAGCAGAAGAAAATGGATCATCTCTTCAATGAACTCATTATTTGGTGGACTTTGCAAAATAAAAGTCTCCTTGTAGGTCTTGGTTTTTACCTGGTGACAAAAATCATCTTTACCATTTCTGGCTACACCCTATCTATAGATAATGCAGGGGCCTTTCCCGTCCACATATCATAATCCTAAGCAAGTCCCAGCATTGTTTTGCTAACCATCTTACAGACTCTTAATCTGAAGCAGAAAGGAAACCAGAGCTAGAACTTTGGTTTCTTTATGTTAGACTTCTCTCAACACTATGTCTTTAACTGACACGTGGTTGCCCTGCTTGAGGGTTTCCAAATTCATTTCACTGATGCCTTGTTGAAACTAGAGAACCAGAACAATCACTCCAGACTGTGCCTCCTTTACGTTTTCTGGAATATTACCTTAGTGACCAGGATGTTAAAAGCTCTTCAACCATCCTTTTCTGGTTATTGCTGCCCTCAATGGACTCTGAAAATGTGTGTGAGCTCATGGACACAATCTCAAAATGATTTTAACAAGTAAGTTACAGAATAAGTGCCTGACCATAACCCAGAGGATTTTCAGAAAACTTTGGATCAGAGAACATTCTGGAGCAGAATGACATCCTGAGTGTTGGTGTTGGAAGAGCATCTAACACTCTCTCTCTCTCTCTCTCTCTCTCTCTCTCTCTCTCTCTCTCTCTCTCTCTCTCTCTCTCTCTCTCTCTCTTCTCTCTCTCTTCTCTCTCTTCTCTCTCTTCTCTCTCTCTTCTCTCTCTCTCTCTCTCTCTCTCTCTCTTCTCTCTCTCTTCTCTCTCTCTTCTCTCTCTCTCCTCTCTCTCTCTCTCTCTCTCTCTCTCTCTCTCTCTCTCTCTCTCTCTGTCTCTCTCTATCTCTCTCTCAGAACTTGACAGCAGGACAGCTAGACAACCTCTCAGTTTCATATTAGAACCTGGAATGCTAAGCAACGATGGCAGAAGAATGTCTTGTCCTTTGAAAAGGACGGCATCCCATCACCTAACTGTCAATTATTTTTCCAGTTGGACAAGTCCTATCCCTTTAGAATTCTCCCATATATTAATATGGCATTGCTCTGTGGGATAACATCACTGAAGGGACAAACTGTGATGCAGTAGAAACAAGAGGGAACCAAACAGTGCTTTAAAATGTAACTCTACATTAAAAACACACTATTGTGTAACTAAATTACATTTAAGGCCTCCCCAAAAGTCCATTAAGAAATCTAATTAACAGAATGAGTTCTTCTTTATGTGTAACTTGTCTTATTGATTATCTTAGTGCATTTAATTCACAGGCAACAACACAGGTAGTAGAGGTGTTGCCTGTGAAAGATCAAAGCAACAGTTTTTGATGACAGGTTTTCTTACAAGTCCAGAAACCGAGAAAGAACTTGGACTAAAAAGAACTATAATGTGCAACAGAACAGCTGGGGCTACATTTTATGTATTTAATTGAGGTAAACACACAGAGAGATGTATGATTGCAGGGATGACTAAGGATCCATTGCCAAGTGCTGCTCTCCATTGCCAAAGCCTCGGATCCATTGGCATATCATCTCATGCCATTCTTCAACGTGAAACATTATGCTTAGATAAGGCAGCTGTGGTGAGAACAGAGGTGGATAACAAGAAAAGGAATAAGAACATGGTTCTATAGGACTAATGCAGAGATAAGAAAAAAGGAGACTATGAACATCTTATTCATACAAATAGCAATGGGGAAAAAGGGCTGTCATTAGTAAGAATGAGGGTTTCATCATTTGCTGTAATTGTTAATGTTGATTGTCAATCATAATCACCTTGGAAGTCAACCTCCAGGCATGTCCATGATTTAATTTCTAGACTGAGTTGAAGTGAGAAGACACACCTTAATGTGGATGGCACCAAGTCCTATACTTAATAAAAGAGAAAAAGCAAACTAAACAACAGCATTCTCCACACTCTGCTTCCTAGCTGCAGAAGAAATGGGACCAGCTACTTCAGGCTCTTGCTACCATGCCTACCCCATCTTTATGGACTGTGTCCTCACACCTCAAACCACAGTAAACCTGTCCTTTCTTTTTTTTTTTAACCCAGACACAATTGCATATGCCAGCAAGATTTTGCTGAAGGGACCCTGGTATAGCTGTCTCTTATGAGGCTATGCCAGTGCCTGGCAAATACAGAAGTGGATGCTCACAGTCATCTATAAAATGGAACACAGGGCCCCCAATGGAGAAGCTAGAGAAAGTACCCAAGGAGCTAAAGGGATCTGCAACCCTATAGGTGGAACAACAGTATGAACTAACCAGTACCCCCAGAGCTCGTGTCTCTAGCTGCATATGTAGCAGAAGATGGCCTAGTTAGCCATCACTGGGAAAAGAGGACCCTTGGTATTGCAAACTTTATATGCCCCAGTACAGGGGAATGCCAGGGCCAAGAAGCAGGAGTGGGTGGGTAGAGGAGCAGGGCAGGGGGAGGGTATAAGGGACTTTCAGGAGAGCATTTGAAATGTAAATAAAGAAAGTATCTAATAATAATAATTAAAAAAAACATGTTCTTTTTTAACTTGTGCTTTTCAGGTGCACTGTCACAGTAGTGGTGGAAGTCATTAATGCAGCTTTTAAACTGTTCAGGACCTTTTAATCTAGGGAGAGCTTGTGATCACGCCTTCATTTCTCTTGGGTGTAACATCATTCAGTGCAAAGAAAACATTAGTCAAGATCCACCACTGATTAGAATCTTTCCAATTATTCAAAAGTAATTCTAAGTTGAAATTTAATTCTCAAACTTAAAGCACCCACTCCAGCCTGTAGGGAAGCTCTATTAAGACAAGAAATAAACAACTTAAAATAGACTCAGGAAGCCCCTGAAACTGAGCAGATTCACTAGGTCACTCCTTTCCCAAGAGTAAGCAGCAAAGACTACTGAGCATCCCTCTCAGGTAAGCCAAGCTGCAAAGGATAATCTGAGACAAGCCTAGTAGTCTGGAAGAAACATAGGCCAGCTGAATGCCTGAAGAGGCTCAGACTAACTGAACTATGTAGAAAGGACACTCTCCAACCTGTTGAGACAACTTTTGTGATGCCACTGTCTTTGAGTTCTTTCTGAATCTGTAAGTCACACCAGTAAAACTCAACAAGTTGGAATTTTGGTGGTGTCCATATTTTGAACTGTTGTCAGTTTTCTATCAGAGGTGAGAAGATGTTTGCTCATGTCTCCCAGGAATAATCTCACACAACACCTATAAACTCTTAAAGACAGCCCCTAGTGACATACTTCCTCCAACAAGTCCTAAAAGTTCCATAAATCTCAAAACAGTACCATCAACTGGAGACCAAGTTGTTTAAATACATGAACCTAATGGAGAAATTCCTTATAATTCAAGCCACCACAATAGCTTTGTGAAATATTTTGTAGAAGGATTTTAAGACAGGATGCCTCTTTGCTGATTAATGTGACACAGACAAAGTGACTCCCTCTTTCTAAGGCTTATTTAAACTTAACCTCTCAAATGGTTCTTGAGAGTTCATACATTAATCCAGCCATTACAGCAGACATGTACATGTTCCATCAATATCACACAGCTCTAAGTGTGTGAGACTATGACAAAAATTCAAATTAAGTGCTAACTCCTTATTTCTAGAAAATAGATGCCTCAGCCATACACATCATGCATAGTATAGGTTATCAAGGTAACCTAGATGCTGCTCTGCTCTCACAAAAGAACTGGAGCCTTTTAGAAGGAATTTACAAATTTCTTTGCCACTAACTCACACTTTTTGCTCTGATTTTCTATGATTCAGAAGCATACTTTTAAAATTCAGCAGTGGCTATGGGGTAAGCCCTAAACCCCCAACATGGCCTCCAAAAAAAAAAAAATGGAAGTGAAATAGAAATTCTGAAAAACTCAAATTCTTTTAAGGCAATGTTAATCTCTAAACCTCATATAAATAGAAAAGGAAATAAAAGATCTTAGCAAGCTATCCCCAAGCCCTACCTATGCAAAGAGCAAGGACAGTGAGCTATCAAAGGTAAGGAGAGTGACCCCACTGGTGGGAAAAGGAAGTCAGCTACCAGATATAGACACAAAAAATGTGCACAGGAGGAGCCCAGGTCCCGACTGCACGAAGGAGCTAAAAATGTGCTAATGCTGTAAGAAACCATCCGTAAAAAGTAATATTTCTAAGAAAGATGAAGGCTAAGGTGGGGGGGGGATATTCTTTGAAAAGCCTACAGTAAAGAAGAAAACAACTAAAATGGAAAATTTCAATATCTGTAAATAAAAAGGAGAGCACACTTAAATTAACAGGAACACTGAAAATTCACTTCTCTCCTAAAAATCAAACAAGTACATTTAAAACAAAAGAAGAACCAACTTCCAAATAAAAAAAATCATACTCCACTATAAGAATATGCAAGGTCATCATTGAAGTACAAACAGCAATACTTATCTCCACCCTGTGCACAGAACTATAAGGGCCACACCAGTTCAATCCATATTGTTTTGGGCTCCTTTTAAATCCAACATAACTCAAAATGTCAGTGCAGATAACAAACATTTATTGTAATTAAGCTGCTACTGATCAATCAGGGCTGCAGAACAGACCAGAGAGCTGAACTATAACCCTGAAGGAATGTTCCACAGCATATTTAAAGGTTGAAACAATAAAGAGAGGGAGTGCTGGGTAGACTGCAGTATGTCCAGTCATTTAAACAGAGAATTTCCATCAATCAGGATAGGAATTGGTTCCTGGGCCTAGGAACATGAACTTAGTTTGACCATGCCAGCAAGACACAGAAATTATCCTTGAAATGTCTGGACTAGAGACAGCTATTTCCTTAGAAGTTGTCCAAGAGATGTCTGGACTCATGACAACTGTTTCTTTACAACAGAGAGTATTCAGCTACTGAGACGCCATTAGCTCCTCTACTGCCTGGGACCTTGAATTTCATTTCTGCATACAATTAAAGTCTGAAAATGGTAGCACTTAGAGTAAGTTTCTTTTTCTTGCTACCAACAATATAGAATTACTATAAAACAAAAAAAAAATAGTTCAAGTTAAGACAACGTAAATAATAAAATGTCATCTCACCCCAAATCTACTGTAAAGGTGCAGTGTAAGCCTACAACCTAAATTAAACACTATCAAATAAGCAGTGTGCGTACATGAAGAAACATGACTTAAATCACAATAAACAGAGGGGCTAGAGAGATGGGTCAGCAGCTATGAGCACTCATAGTTGCTGGAGAGGATTGGGGTCTAGTTCCCTAGCACCCACACAGCTGGTCACAACTATCTATAACTCCAGTTTCAGAGGATCTAAACCTCTCTTCTTCAAGTGTATATCCGTACATGCTAAACTAAAAATAAATAATAAAATTAAAAACAGACTGGAGAAATAGTTCAGTGAATAAAAGCACATGGTACTTTAGATCCCATACTGCAAGCCTCAAAGCCTACAGACTTCTGTAACTCCAGCTCTAAGACAGGGTGCAGACAAGAGAACTAGTGAGGCTTTCTGGCCCCAGCCTAGGTGAGCAAACAAGAAACCCAGGTTCAGATAGAGATTCTGCCTCAGAGGAGTACATAGAGAGAGATAGACCAGGACACCCCTTCTGGATTCAAAGCACAGCTACCATAGCCACCATCCCTGCACTGACACCCCACCCCCCCACACACACACATTAAATAAATTTTAAAATTAGAAACATGCATGAATGAAAATAAAGAAAATTATCATTGATAAAATAGGAAGTACAATAAAAATGAAAAAACTCTACTGAGATGACTGTGTCCTGTATGATCAAAGGAATGGTAAACATTAATAAAAATATAAGACTGTTTTTTAAAAAGTCAAGAGAGTAAAAGGAGACTTAACTAATACTAATGATCAGAAAACTAATAAAAAAAGATTTAGGAAAATAAAATAAAAGTCACAGCATGAAGATGTAATATGCATGTAATTGAAGAACCCAGTTTAAGACCTTGTATGGACCAGAAGGATAGATAAGAAGCTGACTAAGAATTGTCAATTTGGAAACTTAAACTGACAAGAAAATATGAGGCAAATCATATTTTCTTAGCTCGGTCCTTCATGTAAAATATAAGTAGGTTAGAGGACCAGAGTTTGGCCTCAGAATTCTCATGACCAGCAAAGCAGGACCTTTGCAGAACAGGATGTTTAAACAGGAAGAGTGGCTTGAACCAAAATGGAATCCACACCGTCTATCAGTGTTGGCCATGAAAAGGAATGTTGTAAAGATTAACTTAGATTATAGAATTCTGGAGCCATGAGGCTATCTTCAGAAACCCATTGGACATGATGTTCGCAAGTAGTTTTCTATGAAAGGACAGACAGGAAAGATTTGCAGCCTTTTGCTGTGAATCACCCTGACCTCTAGGGAGAGAGCTGCTGTAGTGTCCTTGGAACAAATGTAATGCAACTTGCTTTGCCCCTAGGTCCTAGACTAGGCAGGAGGGTCACAGGTTATAAGACTGCAGTGTTAAAGGATAAACTTCATTCAGATTTTAAATTTAATATGTAATACGTTAAATAATTTTATGCATTCACGATATTAAATTACTCTTAATATATATTTTGCAGGTTAGAGTAAAACACTAACCAGAGATAAGATAGAAAATTATAATGTATGTGATACGTGCAGTATTGTAGAAGTCCTGAGCATGTAGGCTAATAGGAAGAGGAGAGGGACCATGGAGAAATATGAAATACTCTCATTAATTGTTTTATAGGTAATAGATGGGGCAAAAGTTCCTATTAAAAGCTAACAGCCCGAGGAAAGCAGAACCAAGTCTCAAATCAGGCATTTAAGTTGTGTTCCCCTCCTATGGCCGATGTGGGACAATACTGCTGTAGCTAACTAAGCAAATGTAGACCATCCGCACCAGTTGCTTAGCAGTTGTCCATAGTTCGCCAGACCTGTTTTTAATGACACTACTCAGAAGGTTTTCTTTCAAGATGTTGATTGATAAGCTAATTTTAAAACAATGGCCTCAAATACTGTAACACTTAGTAAACAAAAACTACAGAAACAAAAAACTAACTACCTAGGTAACTCTGGTAGATAGTTGTAAAAGAAAAAGAAAAAAGTAGAAGTGGAATATTTAAATTGCCAGAAATAATGATTTAACCATAATACATGAAGATATTGCTAAACATCAAAATAAAATTTTATATTTTAAACTATTTAAAGGGGTCAAGAAAAACAGATATCATAAAACAACAAAACAAATATGCCTGATTTGCATATACTAATTGAAATCAATATTAACTCATTCAGCAAAATGCAATTTAACTTATCAATAAGATCTAATAAGAAACATCAAAACCAAATTCAGAGAGACTAATGAAGGAGAGAGTAGAAGTACCCATGCAACCAGAACTAAGGAAAAGCTTATATTAGACAAGGAAAATGGAAACCAAAAGCATTGAACATTAAAAAGAAGTCAGTTTTTACTATTAAAAAAAACCCCACAAATCAGATTAACACAGATCTCAAAGATCTGTGACTCTGGTATTTAAGAACCACCTATAAAAGTCAGTCTCCAAGAGATGCAAGAAGAGAGGAAGAGGAGAGGATAGACTGTGAGTCTATCATGCCACTCTCACTACAAGAGGAGTCAAGTGATGAAGAGAAGAGAGTGCATTCTCAGGAGTGGGGAGATGGCTCAATGGATACAGTGCTTGTTGGACAAGCATAAGGACCTGAACCTGAACTGCCAACAACAATGTAAAAGCTGGGTGCAGAGGGGCACATCTTTAACTCCAGCACTAGGAATTAGGAGGCCTGGTGGTTTAAATAGAAATCGCTCCCATAGGCTCATAGATTTGAATGATTGGTTACCAAAAACTCTCTTTATTAGATGTGGCCTTGTTGGAATAGATGTGGCCTGTTTGAAGGAAGTGTGTCACTGAGGGGGAGCCTTTGAGATTTCCAAATGCTCAAGCCAGGCCCTGGCTCTCTCTCTCTCTCTCTCTCTCTCTCTCTCTCTCTCTCTCTCTCTCTCTCTCTCTCTCTCTCTCTCTCCCTCCCTCCCTCCCTCCCCCCTCTCTCTCTTTCTCTCTCTCTCTCTCTCCACTTCCTGCCAATCCAAATATAGAACTCTCAGCTACCTCTGCAGCACCCTGTCTGCCTGCGTGCCACCATGCTTACAACTATGATGATAACAGACTACCTCTGAACTTGTAAGCTAGCCCCAGTTACATGTTTTCCTTTATAAGAATTGTGGTAGTGTCTCTTCACAGCAATAGAACACTGACTAAGACAGCAAGGAAGCAGGGATGGGAGGATGCAGGCAGGTCCTAGGGGCTCAATAGTGAGCCAGGATATTCAGCATGAGATCTAGGCTCAGAGAAAGCTGTCTCAAGAAGTCAAGAGGAGAAGCAAATAAAGAAGACACCCAGCATCTGCCTCTGGCTTTCATACAAGTATATGTAGACAAGTATACCCACATATGTGTGCATATACACACTTCTCACACAAAGACCATAACCAATAAAATAGTTCTTACACTAGTTATTAATCATGAAACTGTGCTTAGACAAAATACAATTGTTTCTCAACCACACGTGGAACAGCCACTAAAATGGTCATAATAAGGAAGGCTCAAAAAAAATGCTAGTTTTCTCAGCCTACTGTAACAAAATACTATTCACTGGACAGCTTAAATGAACGAAACCTATTATTCACAGTGCTGGAAGATTAAGATCAAGGCACCAGCAGATTGAGTTCCTGGACATTGCTTGTTGCTAGCTTGCCATGGCAGTTCTTGTTGTACCTTTATATGGTTAGAGAGAGAAAGAGAGAGGGGGAAGAGAGAGAAAAGAAACAGTGCTAGTCATTTTTCTTAAAAAGAACATTAACCCCATGCAGCCTCATAACTGCAGGTAAACGTAATAACCCTCCCAAATGCCCCATCTCCATGACATAACACTGGGGTTTGGGCTTCAACATGTCCTTACGAATGTTTACAACTAAATTCAAATGATAGTATATCAAAATATATGGAAGCTAGCATATCCTGTAAAGACCATCGGCAGTATTAAATGTACCTGCAAGTTAAAAAGAAAGCTCTGAAATCATTACACTTTTTAAAAAGGTTTTCTTGTTAAGAAGTCAGAAGAGAGAAGACTTAAGGATGAGGGCAGCAATAGAAGATATTAAAGTGGGAAGACAACAGACAAAATCAGTGAACCTAAAACAGGTGATTTCAAAAGATCAATGAGTCTGGTAGACGTCTGGGTAGCTGATCGAGTCACTGTAAATGCATGCCATGCTCAGTGGTAATCTTCAGGTCTTCAGAGCATGCAGCCTTAGCACTTTGAATTCATATGCCTCTCACTCTCTACTTCCAGATAATGTCAGAGTAGAAACAATGCCAAAAGTTCCGTCTAAAAATGTTCAAATTTTAAAACAATTTAATAGCTGGCTTTAAACTATAATCAACAAACTATCTGGTCAAGTCCCAACTTAAGACAAAGTGCAGCTACACCTTGACACAGGCAGGGTAAGCAGCCCCCAAACCTCATCTCAATTCTAATCGGTACCCACAACTCTCTCCAGGCTCTGACTCTCTCTGGCCTCCTTCCAGAATCTATGGCTTTGCTTCCCAAAACATGAATGATCTCAACAACTGCAGGATGAAAAGAAAATCAAAGCCTGTCTGGCTAAGATGGCTTTGCTTTAGAAAAATCTTTACAACTTTCCTTGACATATCTTTAAACCTGTATATTTTGAAGCACTACAAACCTAAGATATTTTCTATCAGATGAAAAAAACTGGTAAAATAGCAGGCATACAGAAATGTACTGTTAAGGAACTTGTAAAAAAAAAAAAAAGAAAAAGAAAAAGAAAAATAGAACACCCAAATACAGACTATGTAGGACTATGAAAACTAACCAGATACCTGCAGTGCCAGCTGCAAGTGACATAGAATTTTCCATAAGAAGATTAGCATAGAGTGGAGTTGAGCTTCATACATCACTTGTCACTACTAGAAATATATGTATTAGAAAATAGGAAGCAAGGGATTAAAAAGTCAGTAATAGAAATGCCAAAGAAACAGGAAACAGACTGGCCCGAGAAGTCTGGTATAAAGTACACTAGATGTGAAATGTAGTTTGAGAGGTCTGACACCAAAGTAGGCGTCTATGTACAATGAGGACAGGAAAGAGAGATTTGAAGTGAACAGGAAGAAGTGTGAGTTCCACTTTCAGAAAAGAATGCTGTCACCAGGACTTAGGCCTGGATAGCAGCACAACAAAGAGCTATAAAATATTTTCCAATATTGAGCTGACTGTCCCTGGTGACTTGAGAAAGAAAAACTGGAGCTAGTCTTTGGGGAGACAAGAAGATAAATGGTCGATATGAGGCAACAGAGACATTCTTGACTAATGATGTTCCTTATCAAAAAAGAGAAAAAAAAAAGCCAAAGCAAAACCCTGTGCAGCTACTGTTCAGCTGTTGTAATATTAAAGTTTTCAGCGTATTCAAGCAAGGAAGCTGAAAGCAGACAAGCTGGTATGGAGAGCAGGAAGAGCAGGAAAGCCATCAGAGAAGACAGACTTCAATCCTTTTGAAAACCTAAAGTTAGACAATGGCCTCCTATGCTGTAAAGCAGTCAGCGTGAACAAAGACAGAATGAAGACAGCTGAGCCTGAGAATTAAAAATAGGAGCAGCTACTTCCAGACAGCAGAATAAGATGTCATTAGGGAGGGTGGGGGACTTTCATCTTTTCATGATGAAGAGGGTTCTAGGGTGGATGGAAAGATGGCTTGAAAGCATGTGTTGCTTGCAGAGAACCCAAGTTCTGCTCCCAGCACTCACCTGGTAGTTCACAACCTTCCATCCATAACTCCAATTCAGGGGGCTTTATGCTCCCTTCTGGGTCCTGTACCTATAATGCACAGGATACACAAACATGCGGGAAAAACACACATACAAAAAAGCCCAGGAGAAATAAATATTTTTAAACTCTTTATTTTCTTATATGTTTTTCATGGCCACATTTCTTGTAAAACACATGATTTTACCCTGCCTGTGCATAAGAAAATAACCATGCATTCAATAACAAATCAATTCCCATTTGACCAGCAGTTATTCAAGTATACTTTTCTCATTGAGGATAAAACTTCCATCCCAGGCAACTTTTCATGACAATTAGTGATTCCTGAAAGGAAAGAAAGAGCATACATTTTCCATAAAAATCCAGGTAACTATGTGTTTTGTCTGGAAGCTTCTGAGGAACGTAGATATCATATTTGTCCCAGTTCCCAAATATTTGAGTTATACGGAAGCTGACCTTTCTACTCTTGCTCTTCTGGATTAAGGATAATGAAGTTGAAGCCCAAAGAAGATAAATGATAAGCACAATATCACGTGAAGAGCTGGTGGGAGAATTAGCAGGAGAACCCGGGCCCTCAAGGCCATGCTCGTTAGGTTAGTTCTGAACAGAGGTTTTCTATTTGTTTAGAGGTCTTGTGTAAGAATCGCATCAATAAAAGTCCTCTTGGGGCAAAGAAGGTCCTTGCTCCAGAACAGAGACACGAGTAACCACAAGTCTAATTAATTTTTTGTATTAAATTATTACTCATGCCAAGTAGTTTATTGGCCCATGAATGGCTGTAAGGCACAGTTATGATTCTGGACTCAGAGGGTACTTGTAAATGGAGCTAGCCACTTAGGTAATATTAACAGACAGCTCTGCTGTGGAAGCCATCATCAATCGCAAGAATGGGAAGTTAATAACTTCCAACCCACTAAGTACGTTTACCCCAAAATCATTTGAAGAGAATTAAGTGGAAAAAAACCTTAAAAGCATGTGACTCCTTATTTTGTTGTACCCCTGTTCTTATAGTGACCCTTTCTTGGTAGTCATAACACTACTGATTCATTGAATGATATTCATATCATTACAGTGTTATTTTCCCTGATAGCTCCCGAATCACTGTCTTTTAAAAGAGGCAAAGATACTTTGTCTTCCACCCTCTTGGGTATAACTAAGTACACAAATATGTGAGAGATGCAGAGTGGCATTTCCTGGGTGGGACTCCTTCCTTGTTTCAGTCCCTGGAGGTAGAACCAACGTTTGCTCATAGCTAGCTACATGCTTTAGGATACTGTGGGCAACAAATACTCTATGCTATACAAGGGTCCCTTAATCATAATAGACCTAATCTTTCTAGGAAGTGCAGTTCAATCTCTCTAACAAATCATTCTTGGCCATGCAGCATTAAACGGCTGCACTCTTTAAGCTAAAAGGTAAGAAAAATCACCTTAAGTTGTGAATAAAGGATTTCCCACCTGAGAGAGGATGGGCGGGAAGAGGGGAGGCTTGCCGTTCAAAGTTAATTTCTCTCATCAAGGACAAAAAAAAAAAAAGCTTTCTTCAAGTTATGCAACATGAAAAATTGGATTTATGGATCTGTCAGGTATGACAGGCAACATCAATTACTGGTTTGTGATGAGTAACAGAGTGACATTCCATTATGATGGCACTGAATGTGTGACTTAGGCACTCATTGTCGCTGTTGTTGACTGGATAGCAACATGCAGTTCTTAAATCTCTCTAACTGGGTGATTCTGGTAGCTGGCCATATCAGGGCCAGGGTTAGGACTGGGAGCGAAGGACTCTCTCAAGCACTACTAGAAAAGAGTTGCATAGAGTTCTGCTTCCACAACTATGCCTTTTCTCTCTGAGTCTTTAAAAACTGATATTGTTAATAATTAAAGTATATGGTAAATATGAAGCCAAATTCAGGTTAATAGTTAACACATTAATAAAGCAACTATCTCCTTGGAGGAAACAAGTAATTTCAGACTATAATAAAAATGCTACTGGTGGCACACGCCTTTAATCCCAGCACTAGGGAGGCAGAGGCAGGCGGATTTCTGAGTTCGAGGCCAGCCTGGTCTACAAAGTGAGTGCCAGGACAGCCAGGACTACACAGAGAAACCCTGTCTCGAAAAACCAAAAAAAAAAAAAAAAGCTACTGTCTAAGAGTTGATTTAGGGACTGGAAACATGACTTAGTAGTTAAGAGCACCAACTGTTCTTCCAGAGGATCTTGGTTCGATTCCCAGCAGCTACATGGAAGCTCAGTCCTGCCTATAATTCTAGTTCTAGGGGATCCAGCACCCTCTTTTGGCCTCTACAGGTGCCAGCATGCACATGGTATATAGACATATATGCAAGCAAAACACTTAGATGCATAAATGAAATATTTTTAAATAAAAAGATTTTAAACTACAGTGATTGTTGCTTAGAATCGGGATTCAGAAATGTGGTCCTGGGGGAATCTTTTATTGTGTGGACCCAGCAAGGCACTTTCATACTCACTAAGATCGGGGTCATGACACTGGATGATACCATATGGAACACTGCCAGACATGTTCACTGCTCTATCAGAATATGCCAGGAACCTTTCACTCAAAGAAAAAAGCTAATCAAAACTGAATTCCAGGTAGTTTAGAAATGATTACCAATTAAGGTGCATTATGTACACTTTTTGGTGAAAAAGCCTAGATAGAAATGAATATTTCCATAAATATCCTTATTGTTGAAAAAGAAAAGGTGACTATAATGAAGTGAACATATCCCCTTTAAAAATACAATAGATTAAAACCAACCCCAAACTCTTAAAATCTAACCGCAAAGCCTGAGGAACAGCTAACATAAGACCATAGCAGAGAATACTCTGGAATCTTGTTTAGTGAGATATCTCTGTTCATACTGAATTGACACGTGTTTAAGTTGTGTGAGATAAAATGTTGAAAAGATACAGAATATATAGTGTCCAGCCATGAAAGATTGCTTTTTCTTCTTTTCTTGCTGAAATGTTCATGAATTCCTTGAACTCCTCCAAAGTAAAGTAAGAAAAGGTCACTAGGAGTTTCCACTGATCACAAACCGATGGAGGAAACACACAGGCCCCAGAGAGAACTAAACACAATATGCATTCATTACTTCTCTGTTCTTGTGATGAAGAACCAGGATCATGTTGATTTACAGAATATGTTAATTTCGCTTATGGTTTCAGAGGAAAAGTAGATAATCAGCTGGATCAATACGCTGAGAGATCACATCTTCAACCATAAACATGAAGCAGAGAGCAAACAGGAAAGGTTTAAACTCTCAAAGGTTATAAACTTTATAACTTGAGGTTATAAACTCTCAAAGCCCACCCCTAATGATGTACTCCCTCCATCAAAACCACATCTCTCCATAACTTCTGCCAAACAGTGCCACCAGCTAGTAGGGGCCAAGTGTTCAAATAACTAAGCTATGGGGACATTCGAATTCAAACCATCACACTATCAGTTTGCCAATTTGACCTAGCATCTAAATATCTATGTTGATGCCCATAGATAACTAATATTCTCAGTCTCTCTCTCTCAGGCATAAAATGGTGAATGCGGAGACTCGTGGCTACGCAGGGCACTGCGTGAGTGCTAGGGTCCAAACAAGTCATCTATACCATCCTCTCTGCGCGGGTCACAATATTGTAACGAAGGCATGGAAAGAACGCAAGATCTAGAAACTAAGAAGAGCGGGTGGACATGTCACCTTCTTGGAAAGACATTCACTGAAATCACTCACAAACTTATAGCTGCTGAGGATGCTGCTGTTGCATGCCGGCCGGTGGCCTACTTGAACCGGGTACACCTGGGAGGCAGGCTGGGGCTGAAAAAGACTTAGACAGCAAGAGAGATAATGAAGCCAAGACGATTCCCTGTTCAAGGCTCCCGAGTATACTAAGAGAGTGTGCTTATAAGGGGGAAGGCCCATCCCCTGCCAGTCCATTCTTGGTGGCTGGAGCCAGCCTGTAGGCGATGTGTAGGATAATTCCTCTGCAATATCTCAGGGGCCTCTCAACAGATAGCAGTGTCTTGGAGGAAAGCAGTGGCAGGTGACAGAACAATAGAGCCATCTAGGTCAGAAGGCTCCACCCTAGGTAATCTTAGTGGCAGCAAGGTCAAAGTCTAGATCAGCCTGTTTCGAGGCTGGGGGAGGTTACATGCTGCCAATGGGCCTGCGCAAAAAATGGTGTGCCACAAGTTACGGATGGATGGAGGAGGAACACCGAAGCATTTGCTACTGCAAGATTCAAGGAGAAAGGGAATTGTCTTTCCCACCTACTGATGAGCCCAGCATCAATAAACTAATACAAATGTTACACAGGTGACCCCGGTTAAATTAAACACAAGCCCCAAAATCATGAAGCAAGAAAAGGAGACAGGTTGGGTATGAGGAGAGGAACTTGACAGACTTGGGAACAAGATAAAGAGTGAAGGGAAACCCAGAACACATTGTATACTTGTATCAAATTATCAAATAGTGAAATTGGTCAGTTAGAAAATATAAAGAGTATGGGAAGATCATCTAGGTTTACCATTTTGCACTTTATAGTTTTTGAGAACTTTTTGCTAAATTTATTATTGAGGATATATTATTTATTCAAATGCATAAGCTTAAATAAAAGCGGCCAGGAGAGCAACTCATTTTGTATTCTCTTTGAAGCCAGAGAGAGTTCTTCCAGCTCAGATCTTACTCCTCCATTCACCCCACAACCCTGATGAGGCTCCATCCCTTTGTCACTTCTCAGTCAAAGTCCATTGGCTTCCATAACTGTTCTTTCCAATCTAAAAGTGACTTTGTATATGAATAAATTCTTTGTTACATTCATTCTCTCGTCCACATGCTTTCCACCAAAGCCAGCAGTATGTATTTATATATAAAAATAGTTTGCCATAAAATGAGTAATTTTGGGGATGTTGACTTTTTACATCCCTATTTGATATCTTGGGGCTAGTGACACAGCTCAGTTTGGAAATGTACTTGCACGAAGCCCTGGGTTTCATCCCAAGCGCTGCATAAGCCACGGATAGTGGCACAAGCTTTGCAATCCCAGAACTTCTGAGGGGAAAGTGTGATGATTAGATCTCAAGATCTTTTGAGCTAAACAATGTGTTCAAAACCAGCCTGGAATGCATAAGATCTGTCTCAAATAAACAAACAAAATGGGAGGAGGGAGTATCAGGATGGCTTAGTGGGTAAGGGTTCATGCTGTCTGCCAAGCCTGCCAATCTGACTTTGAGTCTCAAACTCATATGGTGGAATGAAAGAATTGATTCTTATAGGTTGTTCTGGATGAACACACACACACACACTGTGGCACATGTACCCACATACACACATGCATACTCTCAGTAACACACCTACATGATACGCATATGTATACACAGTAACACATCCACATAAAATTACATAAGCTTACCCACAATCACACACACACACACACACACACACACACACACACACACACACCAAATACATAGTCACAATACGCAAATAGAGAAAGTAGCAGCAAAACATACTGGCATCGTTCCCTTTTGACAATTTTAAACATTTTCTGAATTAAAGAGTTTTGCACTGTTTTGCTCGAGTCCCCATGATTCTAATGACTACATGCTAATTAGTCAAGTCTATAAAAACAACACAGTAACACCCTGTGTCATTGTGTAATTTCTGACATGTATAATTCTTTAAATTGGCTAACAACTAAATCTACCAAAAGATAGAGTAATTTCCATGATGTTGCAACTTATTAAAGCAATATTTCTCACAGTTTGAATTTTTGCTTAATATTTCTGATTTCCATTCACACTTTTTGTTTCATACTTCCTGTATACCTGAGCCTCTCAATAGTTTCAGAGGATGTCATTTCCCACAGCTGTTGGCTCTAAAATACTCCAACCTAGCTTTAACACCTCCTAGAAATACTTAGGTTCTTGACATGTTGCAACCATGACCAGGTGACCAAGGTCAGAGACCCTGAGAGTGGAACAGCCATGGATCCTGCTCTCCTGTGTAAAATTTAAGGACAATGATCTTTCCTTGAAGGGATTTGAATGATTGCAGTTTCTTCACACAAAGTTCAGCTGAGTTTCCTCTTTGCTTTATGTTTAAATCTGAAAATATTATAGATTGCCTTCCCAATAAGGCCTTCTCATCAAAGTTCTCAAAAGCTACTGTTCTCTTACCCAGGATTTCCCTTTGGCTTTATGGACATCATCTGTCAGTTAGAGTCAACAAAATAGCATCCAGTGTGTAACTAACAAATAGCACAAATTGGTTTGGTACTGCTCTTCATTCTAGAAGTCCAAGATCAGGGTGTCAGTAAAGTTGAGTTCTGGTGGGGACTATCTACGGGTTGCCATACAAAAAGCAGGTCACTGCTCTACAGGGTTGGTTTGGAAGATCACCAGTCATACTTACAAGAGATCACAAAGCCCTTTCATAACCTAGTAACTTAACAAAGGAAATCATCCCATCACGGTAGGGATTAGGGTTTGAACCTATGAATTTGAGTGTGATACACACTTACTATGCATATTAATTGCTCATGTGAACCAAGATAATGCCAACTGAACATCATTTGACAGATAACTCTGGGATACAAATCTATGCCTGTCTGCCATGAACATCTGCTTTTAGAAATGACATTTGTGGCAGGAAAAGCTCCAGAAGTCATTAGTGTTTCACATTGTCATCACTATCACCAGGCTCAGTGAACGACCACTGATGACCTCTCGCCTGCAGCCTACGCCTGCCATGCCTCTCTTCACTCTAGCTCCTTAAAGGGTCAACTTTAATAAAAACAAAAACGTATTCAATGTTAGGTAACAGAGAGCAGAGATGAAATAAATAATGCTTACCCCAAAGGAACACACTATCAAAACAAAACAAAAAAAATAATAACTTAAAGAACTAAGTGCCCTGAGTAGGTAATATACTTGAGCAAGCACGATTTTTCTCCTCAGAGGTCTGACCTGGTCTGGCCCAGTTATCCTCTGTTTTAGTTCAGGAATCATAATAGTGCTAAAACTGGGTTTGAGGCAGAGTCAGAACTCAATACTGCTGCTTGAAAGAGTGGACAACATGCATCTCACATCATTTTGTTTTATTTTGCTTGACTTTGACTTTACTGCTGAGTAATATGCTTGGCATATATTTTGTAGTGATAAATATGGGACATTGCTTAAGCCAAGAGAACAGAAGTTTTAGCTTAAGTTACCCTGCCTTATTCTTGATGTTTATACTACTAAAGAGAAAGTAAGCATTTCTTGTTCTTTAGTTTGTTTTGAAACAGGGTCTCACATAGCTCAGCCAAGGATGATCTTGACCTAATACAATACTCCTGCCTTCCCATCCAAGGGTAGAGAGGGTAGTGTTACTCCATGTCCCTTGTGTGCCACAAGGAAGGATAAAGAAAACACCAGTGGGCTCACATGAAATGACAAAATCTTCTATTATTCTCACCACATCAGCAGAGTAACTGATCAACCAGAGCCACCACACAATGACGAGGGAGCCTTGTTTCTTCTGGCAGCCCTCAGTAGGGGCTGAAGCAGGGTTTATAAGCATAAACCCATAAGCATCTGGACGGAGTTACAGTTGTAATTTTCATCAATCATTACTTGAGGATTAGGGACTTTCCCCGGTACTTCATCATTGTCCATGGTCATTGAGTGTTAAGTGTTTTTGCCCAGCAAAATTCATTTGTTCTTTCGGTTCTTAGGAACAGGCATTATGTTTTAGGTAACTATTGTTGCTTAGAGAGGGGGTTGATAACAGGTATATCTTGATGAACCATTGTTGCTTACAGAAGGAATTGGTCAGCTTGGGCAAAATGATGTCTGAAGTAAAAATGAGAGTACCTAAGACAAGTTCCTTTTATGTGTTCCCATACATAGGTACATGCCAGCATACCCAGCTGTATTTCTTTTGAAACAAATGAAAGGCATTTTATTCTAAGAAATTTTTATTTGTAAACAAGGTTCTGGGACATTGAGCCTGCAGGGTATAGCTTTAATCCTCAATCTTCTCCGTCTATGGTGTTTTCTAAGGCCTTGCATTCAGTTTCCTCTGTCAAACCACCTGCCTCTTGAGACAGCCAATAATTTTTGATGCTCTGCCAGATAGTATATCTAAAAGAGCTCTAAGTGACTCCATGATTATATGCTACATCTGAGCTTGTTCCTTGTTGGTATTAATCAGCGAACGTCTAATTGCTTAGTCTGATCAAAATTGAATTTGTAGTTGGCTTCACTATTTTTTTTTTTTTACTTCAAAGAGATTTGGTCTAATTCTGAATGACTTCTGGGGACTTCTAGACTTCAGAGCTATGAGAAAACAGATTTCTGGTATTTAAATACCTAGTCTGTGGTGTTTTGTTACAGCAGTCCTAACAAACTAATATGGTACATCTATTTATTTTGTAGAAAAATTTAATTTCATAACATAAAATCGATCTAGTGGTTCATGCTGAAGGTTCTGGTAGGTTGGTTCATACAGAGCTTTCTAGTCTTGGCTTGGTGTTGGCCATCTCCTTTCTATGAGCTTTTGTGACCATTCCTGTGTAGACAGACTTGTGTGGGACCTAATTACTCATTTTATAAAGTAGACACTTGCCATGTTGTTTTAGGATATATTCATTCAATCTCAATTTTCTTTAATTGTGTTTTTGCAGATAAGGCCAACTTCCAAGTACAGTGACAGTTGGAACTACCAAGCATTAGACTTTCACAGGTGAATTACTAAGTCTCCTGAGGTTTTATGTGATAAACCCACAGAACTCTGCATGAAAATCATGATTATGGCATTGTTTTTTTTATTTTATTTTATTAGATATTTTCTTCATTTACATTTCAAGTGCTATCCCAAAAGTTCCCTATACTCTCCCCCCAGCCCTGCTCCACTACCCACCCACTCCCACTTCTTGGCCCTGGCATTCCTCTGTACTGGGGCATATAAATTTTGCAAGACCTAGAGCCCTCTCTTCCCAATGATGGCCAACTAGGCCATCTTCTGCTACATATGAAGCTAGACATGAGCTCTGGGGGTACTGGTTAGTTCATATTGTTGTTCCACCTATAGGGTTGTAGACCCTCAGAAGTCACTAGATATGCACTCACTGATAAGTGGATATTAGCCCAGAAACTTAGAATACCCGTGATACAATTTGCAAAACACAAGAAAATCAAGAAGAAGGAAGAAGACCAATGGGTGGATACTTCATTCCTCCTTAGAATAGGGAACAAAATACACATGAAAGGAGTTACAGAGACAAAGTTTGGAGCTAAGATGAAAGGATGGACTATCCAGAGACTAACCCACCCGGGGATCCATCCCATAATCAGCCACCAAACCCAGACACTATTGCATATGCCAGCAAGATTTTGCTGAAGGGACCCTGATATAGCTGTCTCATATGAAACTGTGCCAGTGCCTGGCAAAAACAGAAGTGGATGCTCACAGTCATCTATAGGATGGAACACAGGGCTCCCAATGGAGGAGCTAGAGAAAGTACCCAAGGCATTGTTTTAGTATGCAGGTTTTTTTTTTTTTTTAAATTTTGTGTTTCAAAAGATCACAATACTTTAAGTCCAGTACTCAGGCTGAGGCAGGAGTGCTAGTTTAAAATCAGTCTGGGTTATATACTGAAATCCTTTAAACTAGGCCATACACAAAGACCCTTCCAAAGAAAGTAAAAAACAAAGCCTGCTATTTATATTCATGGAATTCTGTAGGACCTCCAACCTATTCCTTGTCTCAGCTACATCACTTGTTTTGGCCAACATTAGCAAATGTATCATTACACAAAGGTTGGAAAATCAGCATGCATAGTAGACTATATTTTTGATATTCTTAGACACCCTGCAAATGTGTGAATAAACCGAGAACCCTGGATGATGAGGATCACATAGTCCAGCAGCCTCTCACATCAATCAGCTTCCAACCAGTGCCCAGCAATAGAGAGAATGCTGCTGCTGCAAGTGTATAGATGAGCCAACAAAGGTGTTCCCAGCCGCACTCAGCCCCAAATGACAACCAAATGAATCCTGAGCAAAAGTAATGCGATTGTTTAGGCAATTAACTTTTTAGACAGTTTGCTACACAGCAAAAGCTAAGCAATATAATGGAAATCCTGAGCCAGGAATCTTAAACTTCGTTTATTTAAATACAAATCAATATAATCAGTATGTGCTTGTTAAAGCAGGTGAAACTGAGCTGCTAAACATCTTCAAGGATGGAGTAAAAAGTCTCCAAAGTCAAGTATCATCTAAAGCAGGCGATAGAACAGCAACAATATATGAATATATGTCTTGCATAGAGAATGTTAGGGAAATTATGACAAAATAAACCAGAATCCCAAAAAGATTTAACTGTAATAAAAATATATTTTAAAAATAATATTAAGGCACCTAGAGCCTTAACAACAGTGTCATGGTAAAATACTGTCCTGTATCATAGGATTCCCTTGTAAAATAAAGTAAATTTAAGTTAATTTAGTTGAAAACTAGTATAAATCACTGCTACAAATTTGAATGGTAGTTTGAACGGAGCACACAATAGCGTTTCAGTCATAAAAATCAATGACTAACAAAATGTGGTCATGGAGAAGTCTTGCTAAACCAAATACAATCAATAAGCATGACAGTTTACAGCTGGGTCATAAAGACCATATCGGTGTGATACTAAACGAGAAGCCAAGCCAAAAAAAGAGAGAAGAAAGATGCATGTTTCAGCATTGGTCACTGAGTTCTGTTAAACAGCAAGCCATGCATTTGGCAGGATAGGAAGCAGTTGTCAAGCACTGAAGACTGGACCGTCTTTGCTCTTGGCTGATGACTCAAAGATTCCTGCTGCAAACAATTCCCCCGTGAAATGTCCAGCTCAGCAGCCCTAAGGGAGGCCAGTTGCTAATTGATAATTCATCTCACCTAGATAAATGAGTCTGTCTACTCCAGTTGGAGAAAAGAGTGGCTTTAAAGCTCAAATCAGAGTCCAGTTGCCAGCTGTGACAGTTCAGACCCAGGTCTCTCTGGGGATGTACTGAGAGTATAGTGCCACCTGAGGCCACTGACTTGGAGGCATAAAACTGGGGAGGGCCAGGATCAATGGCGAGGTGCACAGGAATGGTTGAACACAGGCTTATCAGTGAGGAGAGCCACGTGGGCCACTCCTATTTGGAGAATATCAGGGAGCACAGCTAACAGTTATGTCAAGGCTATGGGTGTGAACTGGAACTGCTCCAGGTTTGGCATTGAGAGTTCAGATTGTACAGATAACTGGTACAGGACGTACCTGCATAAAAAGCCAAATGGTAAGGGAAACAATGCAGTGAAATACAAGCTAAAGCAGGCAAAATGAAGAGGGTATGAAACAGAGTCCAAAAGCGAAACTATGAAGGCCTTCTAGAGCCATATTCTAGGGAAGGGATAGCAATATAAAAGAGTTGTCAATATCAAACAAGCTCTGTGGACTCATGCCAACCAGAAAATCAACATTCCCCTCAGGAGGAAGAAATGCACCCTGACTCTTGGTGGCATGCTGCTGCTGTTGCTAGATGCAACTTCTAAGGAAGTGATGTTGAGGAAAGAGAGTGGACAGAGATCTTGGTAAAGGTAGTGAAGAAATGATACAAAGGCATGGGTTATATTAGCCATTTATTTTCAACAAATGCTTAAGGTCCTACTCTCCCAAGATCTGCTCTAGGAACTTATTTTTCACTGGGGTGAACACCACAAATGTATAGGTATATGTATTTATAATCATAGCAAAACAATGAAGATAAGAACAAGGTTTCAACAGACAGAGCCTGTGTGCAGGGACTGAAACGACAATGAGGAGATGGCTTCTGAGGTAAGGACCGGAAATGGAATTGATTGTATAAAGACCAGGGGGAAGAGAAAAAAAATGGGCAGAAGAAATAGCTGGAGTGCTAGGTCCTGCCGAAGGAAGCAGTGTAGCTGGAGCAATAGGAGGGAAGGAGCGAGTGACAGAGGTGGCACTGGGGGACTGTGGGTGGAAATACACATAGTTTAAGAACGGCAAGTTTTCTATGAGAATGCCCTGGAGTAATTAAAGGCTCTCTGCAGAAAGCAGACATGATTCAATTTGCCTTTTAAACAGTCCCCTGGTTGTTTCCCAGACAATGTGTTTTGACCAGAAGGGTTGAGCCTGAAGAACAGTCAATGTATTTCTACAGCAGTTCACCAGGGAGATGGTCTGCATTAGTAAAGGGAAGAGGTTGTTTAGTTAGGGTTTCTTTATTGTAGTTCAGATATGCATGTTGTGAGAAAGAGAAAGAGAGGGGCTCACTTTTACGTAGCCACATGGGAGTACAGCACAATAATTGGAAACCTGGGGTGGAGGCAGACTTTCTTGTTTCTCCTACGTATGGATCTCGGGGTATTATTTATCCAAATATAGACATCAAGTGAGTAGTCTATTGGTGGTGCTGAATTTCCAGGGCTAAGCCGAAGCTGTGTTGTGAATGCTTGAGTTTCTAAGCAGAAATGTCATTCAAACCAAAAGACTAAATGAAATTAGAGAGAGAGCAAACAGAGAGCCAACCGTGTGAAAATCTGAAATTTAGGGGCTGCACTGAAGGACCCAACACAAAGAACCACAAGACAGCAGTCCATGAAGTAGTGAGAGAATGTGGTGTCCTAGAATCCAATGGGGGGAAAATGCTTTTGGAGAGATGAGACCATGAATGACAGCCACACAGAGCACAATGGCAGAGAAGGCAGAGACACATGCTTCATATTTTGCTGCACCAGGATTGCCAGTGACCTAGACTAGAGGTGCAGCAGGTGCACCATGGAGGCAGATGACCTGCTGGAGTGAGAGGGAAGGTAACAGGTTGGAGGCTGGATGTCAGCCATCCCTCTCTGACTCTTGAACTATGGCTCCTGTCTCCTGCTCTACATTAAGGTGGGATGAACACTAGGTCTCACAGAGTTCACTTTAGGACATTTATCTCCATTATGCTGGGTAGCTTAGCAGAGCGTAGTCATCAGGTCCAGTCACCTCATCAGAAGCATAGGATGACACTAACTGCTGATTTCCCCAGGTGCTCCCCTTACACCAAGGCCATTGATTGATTTTATATTTAATTGACACATACTAATGATGCCTATTTATGGGATAATATCATTTGATAGATACACATAGAATGAGCAAATGAAGGTAATTAGCATGCCCACCTCAAACATTAATCATCTTGTTGCCTCAGGAAATTTCTAGTTCATCCCACAATTTATAATAAATAGTTGGGGGACTTCAGTGACCCACCTGTGTTGTGGAATGCCATAACCTGTTCTTCCTATCTAACTGCTTTGGTCCCATCCTCAAATTCCATCTCCTTTCCCTCATTCTCCTCATCCTCCATGACCACTGTTCTACCCTCTTGTTATATCTGAAAAAAAGATAGTCTAGGAAGAATCTAGTAATTTGGATTGACATCCATAATGGTCACTGTTCACTGTCAGCCTGACACAATTAAGACTCACCTAAGAAAAGAGTGTCAATGAGGGATTTTCTATATTAGGTTGGTCTATGAAGAATTTTCTTAACTGAATTAACTGAGATGGGAATACACCCTCCCCAAATGTATGTGATACCATTTCACTGAGGCATTTGCCTGTTTTTGCTCTCATTGGCTATGCTTTTAGAGTTTAGTCAAGACTTCAATGGTTGTAACAATGTGATATTTGACCCCTATTTTCTTCTTGTAGTTTCATAGATTCAAGTTTACCTTTAAGTGTCTACTCCATTATGAGGAACAAGTATATATGCTATATATACATATGTATATGTATGCATATATAAGTATATATGCTTGTATAGAATGAAAGGTGGGTACTCACTTCTTTCCTTCAGCATACAAATATCAGTTTTCTAAGAACTTTTTCTGGGAGTGGGGAGCTGTTCATTCTCCAATGTGTGTTTCTGGTACCTGTGTTAAAAAAAATTAGTTGCCTATAGACACACAAATTTCTTTCTCCCATATTTTGTTCCATGAAAGCCTATTTTTTAATAGAAAGTCTTCACACCTATCTTTTACCTAGATAATGAGATAGCAAACTATTTATTCATGGGCAAAAGTCTACCCACGAGCTGTTCTATAACTATAGTCTGTTAATAGTGAGTCTCGCCCTCCATGTACAGGCTGGGCAGTAGCTGCTTTTGTACTATAAAGACAGAGCTGAATTGCAATATAATCTGCATCCCTCTAAGCTAAAATAGTTATTCTCTAGCTCTTTTTTAAAAATACTACCAATTCTGATGTGGGTGATGAGTCTTTAAAATACATTTTCCTTATGAATATAAATATACAGTCTATAGATATAAATACACAGTCTTCCAAAGCATGGGGAACACTCCAGAAGCAGGGTCCTCTTCTGCATCATCGGCCATGTTGTATCCACTCTAGTTATCCTCAAAGCAAGTCAACAACTCTTGACACTAAAGTGCCTGGGCACTTGTATGCATCCTGCTTTTTTCCAATGCTTTTCCCCTCAGTAAGTCCTGTCGCATCTGCACTGATGTAACAGTGACCTATGTCTAGGATACCTTTGCTTCTGGGAGAATAAATATGGAACGTAACTTCCTTCTTTATATTAAACTTTAAAGAGAAATAATACTAGAAGTGAATTGGGAAATATTAGAGAATACATTTACATGTATATAAATAGGTTGAGACATCTGTGGTGGGTTAAGTGAGAATCGGCCCCACAGGCTAACATATTTGAATGTTTGGCCCTAGTTGGTGGAACTATTTTGAGACCTTTAGGAAGTATACTTGTTAGAGGTTATGTGTTATTGGGGGAATGGGCTTTGAAGTTTCAAAATTCTATGCCAGGCCTTGTCTCCCTCTCTTTCTGCCTCCAACTTGCAAATTAAGATGTAAGCTCTCAACTACTGCTCCACAGCTATGTCTGCCTGTCTGTTACCATGTCCCCTGCCATTGTTTTGTATTGACTAACCCTCTGAAATTGTAAGTAAGCCCCCAATTAAATGTTCTCTTTTATAAGTTGCCTTGGTCATGGTGTCACTTCATGGCAATAGAACAGTAATTAAGACAATATCTATAGAGAAAGATAGGTTTTCTAGAGCAAATTTCAGGTTCCCATAACAGCATGGTTTTAGGCTAAGAGAAAGGTGCTCATGCCTCTTTGTGTACCTTGACTGGTAGGTCAAGGCTGTGACTCGTTGACATTATAACTGGCAACATTGTGGAAAGACAGTAATTAATACAGATAATCTTCTAGAACAGTGGTTCTCAGCCTGTGGGCTGTAAGCCCTTTGGAGGTCTAATGACCCTATCGCAGGGATCATTTAAGAGAACCATCAGAGAACACAGGGACTTACATTTTAATTCATAACAGTAGCAAAATTACACAAGGAAGTAAGAACACAAATGATTTTATGGTTGAGGGTCACCACAACATGAGGAACTGTATTAAAGGGCCACATCATTCGGAAAGTTGAGGACTAATGCTCTTGAACAATGTGATATTCCTGGCTTTGTACTCAAATTGCTGTTCTCCTCGTATCCCCTCCCAGTACAAGCACAGGAACTAGTTCAATTGATGTGAAATTGCCGTCCCTCTTGCCAAAAATGAAACAACACAAAAACCGATCAGAGATAATTATCACTGGAAATCCCCTTTTCTCTCTTCTCAGATTTAAGAATAGGTAAATAGCAAATGTCAATGTCCCCATATGGCCATAGCCTTAAAGAGTTAAAAGGGAGAGAGCAGAAAACTGTAAGTCCCTGCCAAACCCAGAAGAGGAGCAGGCATCTCCTGAGTTATTAGACTACAGAGAAGCAGCCTCACTCCCTGCTGATTGGGAACTTCCCTGGCTTCTAAGCACTCCAGACTTGCCAATTGAATTAACTCCCTGTCCTTGTTAGGTGATGTTGGAGAAAAGTCTTACCAGCATGGCTTCCTCTGAAGAACAGGTCTGTAAGATTTTGCCTAACACTACATTGTAGAAGCTGTGCTCTTACTTGCAACAAGCTTGGCTTCACACTGTAACTTAAATGAATCCAAATGGTCCTATCCTCTCAAACCCCACCCTTGGGATCATAATTCGGTCATATTGACAATATTGGAAACAAGCACTCATACTTCCAAAGGTCAGAATCCAAACTTACCTAAGCTGTTCTTAGAAGATGCATCTTCTCTTACCTCTTTCATGATCAGAGACTGCTTTCAAATAGAAACATTCTCTGGCCCATCTGCCTGGTAAATAAAGAGGAGACCCTTCCATGACATTGTCTAGTCCTGACAGACAATGCCATTCACTCACCCACCACAATTTAAAGTGTCTTACAATCTATGGTAAGGAGTTTGGAGAGAGAAAGTGGCACACACATTCTTGGGTCCCAAGTAGAATTTATGGTATGTTCTGTCCCAAAACAAAATTATAATGACTAAGAAAAATAGTGTGTTATTCTGATTGAGAGAACTGTAGTTAGAAATTAAAATGGGAGATGAAATAATCTCAGTTAAAATGGGGAGGAATATCTATACAGCCACCATCATGTCTTACATTATTTATTTATAACAGTAGATGAGGTATCGAATAATTCAAAGAAAACGGTGCTTGAAAGCATAAGAATTTGCATCTATTTTAGAAGATACAATCTGGATTTGGAGAGAGAGAGTTGAGGTGAGCTTGAGTCTAGCAAAGATCAATTTTACCTCAGAAATATTACTGGTGGTATAGAATTTATTATGAGGAAAGTGATCAAAAAGCATACTTGTTCAAAAGAACTCAATCACACAGAAAATGAAAGCAGAATAGAGTTACAACCCAGAGACTCCGGAACAGAATGTCAACCTGAAGCTCTGTCAATGCTTAGAAATCACTGCTTGGAGGGGAAAGAGAATTGCAGGCAGGCTACCATAGCTGGAATGTTTTACAAAAGAATACACAAAATAGATTCTTAATTGACTGTAAAGTTAGACTTCAGTTGGGATAAAGATACCGAGAGCATCAAGACACATGTTAGTCTGATGTTTTTCACTTTCACAAAATGCCAAAGAAAATTTTCAAAAGGAATATTTGTCTTGACTGTCATTTTGGCCATGACAGGCCACCTCCATTACTTTTGGGTTCAAAATGAGAATAGTAGAGTATATGGTGGGACCAAGCTGCTTCCTTGTGGTGGCCAGGAAGCAGAGAGGGAACAAAGCCATGATAAGCTGTGGCCACTAAGCTACTAAAGCACACACCTCCACAAGATGACTTTCTCCACCTGGGCCTGAGCTTCCACCTCATGCCAATAAAAGCATCAAACCACCTATCTATAAATGTACATTGTGACGGAGCTTGTATAATATAATCATCTCCTAATTAGCAGATCACACGCCAGGATTTCAGCACACGAGCTTTGGGGGGGGGGGGGGTAAATGATGGTAGGCTCTAGTTCCCAACTTTCGTGTTTCCATGATGTAATTTCAACTCCTAAAACGATGATGATCTGTGATTTCCATCCCTGTCTCACATCATTTCTTCCTTACATAGGAAGAGTACTGAGTGTCCTCACTGACATACACAGAAAGAATCTAATATCAATCAATTAGCTTTTTTTTCTATGTCACCAACATAGAAGTTGGTGACACCTATTATCTGAATCTTTCTTCTTGTGAGACCATGATTCCTTTACCAGGGGAGTAATTTTTGAGTGGATAGGTACTCTGCCTAGGATCTGTAAAATATTGTTGTAACTAAAAACTCTGCCTTACTGACTTCTGTGTGGTATGCCAAGATGCATCTTCACAGAACTAGTGTTAAAAAACCACAATTGTCATTACAGATCTAGCCTTCTTCTCTAGTCTAAAGCCAGTAAAAATGAAAGGCTGGTGCCATATGTCATCTTTGTGTCTACTTCTCACACAGAGACCCAAATTCTAATAATGACCTGAGAGGTGATGTTCATGTTATAACTCTTGATAATCCAAACAGCTCTATTGAAAACCATATTCAGAGTTCCAGGCACACAGCTCACTTCGGGCTTATATCTCTTTCTGTCTTTCTGGAAATCTAATCTCTTACTGTTTTTCTGATCTAATTTAGGTAACATTTCCATCCTTGACAACTAAAGTCAGAAAAAATTTGAGTTTTCTATGGACTGTAAACTCTGCTTCATCTCACATTGCACCAGCTCCTATCTATGTTGGCATTCTATGCATTTCAAATATTCTAGGCTCTTGCCTCCAAAGCAGGTTAAACTTATTATGAATAGTAATATACTCAATATTATCTAGATTGTTCTAGATAATGGCCACTCTCCTGTCTCAAGTATGGAAATGCCAATACTGGTGGACAGAGAGAGGTCGCTCATAACCATGCATAGCTCCAGTTCTAGAGGGTTGTCTTGTGGACTCCCCAGGCACTGCACACACATACATACACACAGACAAAACACACATAAAGTTAAATAAACAAATACTAAAGCAACTTATATACTCAAAAGTTTCCTTTATAAGTGATCAATTACACAGTAACGGTACACTCTATCAGCCTTAGAATCACCCTTACTTTTGTCTGTGTTTTCAGTCTCTCATTTTCCATGTCTTTGAAATATAAGTCCTAGGTTGAATTTCCATTCTGTCTACAATAGTCTTCTAATTTGTCGTGTAGGAGCAAGACTTCCATCTGTATTGAAAAGCTGACAGACTCAAATGAGCTCAGGTTATTTATTTAAAATCATAGCTCTCATAGATGAGTCCACACTGCCATGCCTAACTTCTTTTTACAGCTTGTATTGATTACAGCCTAACTATACTATAGCTAATATTCCATAGTTTACTTTTATAAGACAACATTTACTTAGAAAGGCAAGTGTTTACAAACCTCATGTTTCTTTTCCTCATTTTGTCTTTCTCATGCCATCTTCATTATCCAGAATGCCTCTTCTTTGGCTTGCCACCTTTCTCCTACTTTCCTTGACTGTTTTTTATCCTTTAGGACTCAGCAAGGGCATCACTAGACTGCAGACACCTTACCACTCCATCCAACTTTGGTTTCGATCTTTATTCTGCCATAATAGCTGCACTCAAATCTCGAGTAAATGATATGTTATTACGTGGCTTGCATAGTTGCCTCTTTCCACAGACTAAGACATCTTTGAGAGTAAAATCCATGAGCTGGACATAATATCAAACCATACTAAGTGGCCCACAGTTTCCATAACATTTCTCACAAAATACCTTTAACACAGAGAGAAAATTGTATTGCAGCTACTATAATAACCAGCACCTAATTTCTAAAATTTTCCAAAACTTCTTTATCATGTTCTGTTTATTTATCCATACATGTAGTTTGTTTTAGTGTATTTTAATAAATTGAAGACATTTATCTATTTTCCTATATCTATCAGCATATATATTAGTAACTAAAGTTCATTAGTTGTTTGGATGTGATTTACATTTAATGAGTTGAGCTTAGTAGTTGAGACCAGTCAGTATTCCTATCAACATTTAAGGTAGAGGCAAGAAGATCATAATTTCAAGCTTCCTGGGGAAAAACCTGAATTAAAGGATAGCCTTGACCGTTTTCTGAGATCCTGACTCAAAATAGAAAATATAAGATGGCCAGGAATACACCTGAATGTTAGGACAATCAGAAAGCATCCATGATGAGGCTATAGGCTCAATCTCCAATTACTGAAAAATAGTAAATAATAAGTGTTCACATATTACATGCACACATCCATATATGCTTAGAATGAATACTTTTGTAAGGCCTCAGTTACATATATTTGTATTGGTTTACTTCAGAGTTCTCTGTTTCATGACAGTGATATATATTATATTGTATATTATTTACATATATGAGATATATATCCATATAATTTTGTCTTGATTATTTCACCTTCATGGATACCTTGAAATTGATCATTCTGCTAACGTTTCCTTTCAGCACAAAATTTCCACACCAGCACTAATATATATCTACTGATTTAAAAATTTTTTTCATTGATCCGTAGTTATTATTTTTCTGGAAAGGAGAAAATACTGGACTACCAGCACCCAAGGGACCACTGGGCTAATTTCTCATCAACACTTTGAACATGGGTTTCTAATGTATTTTGGCCTCATTTTTTTCTAATGAGATAAATGTTTTTTTTTCATTTTTTAAAGATGTATTTGTTTGTTTGTTTGTTTGTTTGTTTGTTTATTCAATGCATGTGAGTACACTGCCCCTGTCTTCAGACACACTGGAAGATGACATCAGATCCCATTACAGATGGGTGAGACTCAACATGTGATTCCTGGGAACTGAACTCAGGACCTCTGAAAGGTCTGCTGAGCCATCTCAACAACCTCCTTTTCTTCGTTTTTATAGTTTTCATTTTTTATGTTCATACCAGATCACAATGTCAAGTGTTTTCCACACCTTCCACCTTGCCTAAAACAGGGTCTCCTGTTAGTCACCGTTGTGTATACCAGGCTAGCTAGCCTGTGAATTCATAAGAGTTCTCCCATATCCACCTCCATCTCCCTGTAGGAGCACTGGAATTACAGAAAACTTGGCTATAATGTCTGGCTTTTATATGTGAACATGCATGCCACAGCACAAGTGTGCAGGTGCAGCAATCAAGACAAACTAGACTGGTAAATTAAAACATGCAGAATGCTCTTTAACATATTAATTTAAGTCTAACAGGACTGTAGATCTTGTTACCACCACCTTCTTCTCCTTCTCCTTCTCCTTCTCCTTCTCCTTCTCCTTCTCCTTCCCCTTCCCCTTCCCCTTCCCCTTCCCCTTCCCCTTCCCCTTCCCCTTCCCCTTCCCCTTCCCCTTCCCCTTCCCCTTCCCCTTCCCCTTCCCCTTCCCCTTCCCCTTCCCCTTCCTCCTCCTCCTCCTCCTTTTTCTTCTTCACTACCACCACCATATGTACACATATTATAAAGAATTTATTAGTCCATTTAATTTTCTACTAGGAATAATAGAATAACCAGAAAAGGCACTTGTCAACTCAAGCTTAATGTTGAGTTCAGTGCCTAAAAGGTAGATTCATTCTACAAAGTTTTCCTGACATCCACAAATGCACTGTAATAGATGTTCCCATACACATCATGCATGCATGCATGCATTCGTGGATACATACACGTGCACACATAATAATGCATAAGTAATTTTTAAAGGTAATTCAGCAGGCAAATTACATAGAAAATAATGTGTGTAATAGAGTTGCACAGCTGCTCCTGCTAGCACCAATCGACACTGCAAATCACCAGGAGCACTGTACAGCACACACTGCTCCCCAAAGCTATCTGACTTTGCAGCACTTATTGTAAAACATCTCATGGGACTACTTTCCCTTCCAAGACACTCTGGGGATCAGCCATACAGAGCAGTCCCCTATGTCTGATGTAAAACCTTAGGTACTTTAAGCTCTCCTCTGGTAAGGGGATGAGCACACTGTCTCCTTCGTTCCCTCCCATGGTATAGCCTCTTCTTTCTGCTCAGTTTCCTCCTTTCCACTACATTTGCCTGATGTAGAGTCGCCATCACCTTCCATTATTTAAATAGTGATCAAAATACAAACAAGAATAAGCCAGAGGAGCAGAGCGCAAGCGCTTAGGAATCTGGAGATTTAAAAGGCCATTACTTTCGAGAGGACTCAAGCCAGCACGCAGGGCTTTCTTTAAATGATTAGAGTCTTTTTGAAGTCCTAAATCAAAGGTACAGCCTATCAGAGGGCTGGGAAATCTGTAATAAGATGAAGATGTCACTGATGAGAGCTGTTGTAATATCGTCCCAGGCACTTTTGACAACATCTGCTACCAAAGCACATGGAGGAAACTGTAAGGCATGCAGAACATTCTCCTGCCCAGGGAGAGACCCAGGGAAGAAGTAAAACACCATTGGCAAAGGCAACGCAGACAGAATTAATTCTTCAAGCTGCAGCCAGGTATCTTCAGCCCTCCACGGCGGCTGGGTGGAAACTATAACTTCCGTTTGTTCATTTCAGAACTCGATTAATTTTTTTTTTCTGCTTGACTGAGTAGGCACTGTATACGGACAAATCCATTTATAGGCTTCCATCAAATCCTGAATAGGCACCCGAAAGATCCAAAAGGTAGCCACCATGAGGAGTGCCTGCCCTTGGGCACCTAGACTAAAAGTCTCACACTGAGTTCCTCATGAGGAAGCCCACTCCACCGACTGTGTAGACTCAGCTGGTAAACACACCTGTATTTCGTGATATTTCCATCTATTACCTCCACTTTGAAATAGCCGATGTCAAAAACAATTTAGCAGTGATGGAAAAGACTGAGGGCCAGTGTGGTGTCTCCATCTTTAAAGCTCTGCCCTGTGCAAGTAAATCCTTTGAGTGGCTACCCAGAAGTCCACTCTGTCTGTACACTGGAGTCAGGTGGAGAATAAAATCAATAGTCCTGCTGACCAAAGGATTTACTTGGGTTCAACATTTATGTTTTTCTTTCCTTTTTAGTAACTAAAAACCATTTTCAGATTACAACAAAAAAACATTCTCACAAAAGTAACCTGATCAAAGAAAGAGTTTAAATAAAGAGGAAATTTTCCTATTCTACTATGTGTATATTAACCCTCTTAAACTTTACTTTTATCTAGACTTCCAGAATATCTGTTAGATACTGTTAAAATATTATCAAAGTGGTTTTTTCTTTTGTATGCTGTTTGATATCTTTATTATTCCATTGAACTGTATACCAGAATTACCTCTCTGTATCAATAGTGTTTTCATTTTAAATAAAAATAAAGTGTTTTATTTGGTAGATTTATCACATTTGACTTGTCTATGTCCATTGTTCTTTATCTAGTTTATCACTGTGAACAATATGTTGCAAAAATATTTGACTGCATATCTTTGCACAATTATTTCCTTAGGAAACAAATTTAAAGATGAAACTGCTGGACTAAGGAGCACGCATACTTGAAATTTTTATGCCTGCCAGACGGCACCCTGGAGAGCAGGAAGTTATGGCACTTTACACTCTCTCTCTCTGCACCAGCCAGTTATCGGAACCTAAGATAAACTTCTACCCAAACTGAGACCCTACCCTCGGCTTGTGTTTTATCCTCGAGTGTACCGTGCAGGCCCATGTGTTCAAGGCTTATTTCTTAGCTTTTGCAACTGTTAGGAGCTGGTAAAACATTTAGGATACTTGGAGCTGGGTGCAGAGGAGTTAGGTAATGGCGAGTGTGCCCTTGAATGGAATAGTGTGATGCAGTCATCCCCTCCACTCTCTTATCTAAGGAGAGGAGAGTCCCCCACTCCCCTCTTCCACTGTGCTATGCTTCCTCTCCATAGGCCCCAAAGCAATAGACCAACCATGACTTAAGATCTCCAAAACTGTAAGCCAAAACATACCTTAGCTCTTACAAAGTACCTCTCTGGAGGTACACTGCTAAAGTCTGGGCTCCCTGGGGCAAGAGGCAGCTTGATTCACATCTGCATGCTGAAAACTACTGAAAGTGCCATTGCTTCCATGGTCGATGCACAATAATGGGTATCATTTTATTTTACAGGTTTTATTATGCAGTTTTTGTTTTCTCCCAGGGCCTTTGCAACGACTTTCCACATGCTGCTGCAGCCACATTAAGACCTTTGCTTTTTTCCAGTCTCTTAAGCACGTTCCTGCCGGAGTATTTGCACCTACTATCCCCCCTTACTAGAAGGTTCTTTCCCTGTCACCCCCATGGAAGCTATTCAAAGTCACATTATCTGTGAGCTTTCTATCTCCAATTGCAACTCTCTCCTTACCCTCTATTCCTTCATTGTATGTGTTCTTCCCAAAAATATTTTCTATACTTTATGTGTATGAGTGTTTTTTCTGTATGTATGTATATGTACCATGTGTTCTGGGGCCCACAGAAATCAGAAGGAGGCACTGGATCCCCTGGAACTGGACTTATAGATGATTGTGCATTGCCATGTAGATGCTGGGAACTGAGCCCAGGTCCTCTACCTGACGAGTTTTCTTACCTGTTGAGACATCTCTGCAGAGCACCTGCCCCAGCGTATTTATCACCAGGTAACACAGTACATTTTGCTTGTTATTTGTTTACTATCTCAGTGCATCAAAGTGGGAAGTTTAATCTCCTTGTTTTACTGTTGTCTTTTCCAAAGCCAAGTTGCCACTCATTAATGTATATCGAATGTGGAAAATCGGTTCATTAAAATAAAGAATGAACAAAGAGAGCTCTAGCCAGAAAGTCAATTGCGAGAGCCACAAAAGAAATGACAACAGGAAATAGCCATGTACAGGAACGCATTAAAGCTAAAACACTGATTTGAACCACATGATCAAAATCATGGTCATTTAATATTTATTTAAAGTTAGAAACCACTGAGAAGTGACCTTGAAATGTCCATAGTCTACCTAGGGATATAAAATACATAACACATTTTAAGCTGCATATTACAGAGTAAAAAAAAATGGAAATATAAGTTAATAGAAGTCAGTACTGAGGGGATACAACCAGAACCACAACTAATGAGTAAGAGAGATAGTTTAGAAACCCAGGAACACTTCTAAGTGGAAATCAAAAGGTAGATGTGTAAATGGGTATGTTCCCCGTGTGGGGAAATGAGATAAGGCTTTTTCATTACTCAATATTAGTTAAAATTTCTGTTATATCAGCTTCAGTGAGAGGTGATTCAGCAGGTAAAGGGCTTGCCATGCCAGAAAATCTGAGTTCGATCATCTGAACCTAAATGGTGGACGGAGAATATCAGTTCCTGCTGGTTATCCTCGGACCTCCACACAAACACACACACACATACATACACACACACACACACACACACACACACACACTGTACCTCTAGGACCAGCAGAGGAAAAACCTATTTTGGTATTCCTATGTCATTGAGCTGGAAAGGGGGAAAGTAAAACTTAGTGCCTACCATCAGGGAGCTTGAAACCCAGCTAGAGAGAAATGAGTGTAAACCCCTTGGTAACATGTTTACCAGAGCTGGCCCTGAAAAGGACATGAACGGTTCTTAAGCAAGAGATGATATAAGGGAGAAAGGATATGCATAGCCAGGAAAGGCAGGAAAGGCAGTCTCTGAGATCAGTTGTGGAGACCATATGTACTAGGAATCAACCAGAAATGGACAAGGAAATGCTTACAGGGGGAATTAAGGTGAAGATGCAGCAGTGACCATGAAACTGAGGGGGAGAGAGTATAGCCAGACAGGGACCCCAGAATGTAGCGGGAGCACTGAGCCAGCCCCTCGGGAAGATCACCTCTCTCCTGCATTCATCTGAGCCCCATAGCCTCCGGGCTTCCAGAAAGGTATAAAGAAAGGGCAGTCATCTCTAATCTATAATGAACTCATCTCAAATTTTCCAACAAACAGAGCAGACTAAAAGACTATGAATCTACCTAATAAGCCCCAAAGCCTCTGCCTGAACCAAGGTACCGTGCTGAAAAGATGAAAGACTGGGCTTTAGATGTCAGCCCTGCGGTAAAGGCTGGCTGCAGCTCTAGGTGATCAGGGAAGTCAAGGAAGATGGCAGCAGGGTGCTGGGGTCATGTAGGGATCCCGGCTGCTGCCTCTAGATAAACCAGGGAACATGGACAGAAGTCACTCACCAGACACGGGCCAGGTGCCATTTGTTTTCTGGTCATTTCCTTCTCTCTTGTAGACGCATCTGTTTCCCCATCATGAGTGATTCATGGCATGTTTATCTGATCCAAATTGACTTTCATTGAATAAAAAGTGAATGCAAGACAAATGACAAAAGCCTTCACACTTTATGTCATCTGTCATCATTCATTCCTCATTGCAACAAATACTTGGAGGTATGAAAACAACCAACCTTGAGATTGAGCATATAAACCAAAATAAATGTCTTCTCTTCACATATCTCAGTAGGTGGATCTCTGGGAGAAGCACTGATACTTATGTAAGGGATTGCTGGTTTACTGGGTTTAAAGGCTACCTGAAGAGCAGTGATTATAATATGCCCAGTAAATGACAGGCCTGGAGAGATGGATTAGCTGTTAAGCACACGTCTTGCTCTTGCAAAGGACCAGAGTTCAGTTCCTAGAACCTATGTAGAATGACACACAACAATCACCTGTAACTCTAGTTTCAGGGGATCTGATACCCTCTTCTAGCTTCCAAAGATACATTCAGACATATATGAACACACACACACACATACATGTAAATGAACCATTATTTATTATTGTGGATGCATTATTTAAAAAAAAGCATTTTACCAGGTAGCTAAACAAATATGAGCAGGATTAGAGTGTGACAGAGCTAAACCTCTTCCTCACATCCAACAGCTTGTTAAACCACAGACTGGAACTATGGGTCTCTTATTACCCATCAAAGGAATGGGACTTCAGACCCTGGGAGAACATGTAATATCCTGAACTACCAGAAGGTAGTTCATCAATAATGATCTAAACCTGGCTTCAGAAACCTTATACTTTATGAGATCATTTTCTCTTCTGATAAGGAACAAAGCCATGATGTCACCCCTACTTTTAGAGTCTATTCAAATGGGCATGCCAGTAACCTGGAGAAAAAATGCTTCTCGAGAAATCTGTCCATTCAAAGACTTTAGCCTCAGCAAGCCTAAAGTACAGACACAGTGATGGCTCCTGGGCACCTCTTCAGGTTCACCCTTAAGGATAGGCCATGCTACTTTATAATAAATCTTTCCTGTCTTCTCCACTAGACTCCGTACATCTTATTTGAATTCTTTGGAAGGATTCACAAGGACTAAGGAGCCCAGAGTGAGATCTCAGTAAGACTAACAAATCTAACCCTAAAGATCAAGTTTGACAATGGATAACTAAGAATTTAGACATTTATTTCACCATAAGATGGCTGTTTAGCAGAATACTTTCTAACATCCAACAAAACACTAACATCCATCAAAATATAATTTTGAGAAATGCTGGTCTTCCTTTCGGAGAGAAAAAAATGCCCAGGAACAACTGTGTCTATATGTCATCATTTTATACTTACCGTCAATCATGGTTAAAGGAAGTCCCGAGGAATTTAGATTTTCCTTAATCCCCCATTTTTGTGTGGTTATTTTCAGGTAAATTGGTGAACAAGAAAACAAGCATGAAGATCTCCTCTGATTCAAGTCAGCATCCCTGGTTGAACACAATGAGAAGTCTGCCATCCCTAACTCTGTCTTTGGATCAGCTAGTTATGCTGCAAGCAGCAACACCTCCCCCCGCCCCCACTCCCTACCAACAAGGACAGCAAATAATACTTCCTTCAAGCAAATGTCTTAACAAGTTACAGTATCCTCTCAGTTTTCTTTTGACCTGAGACACTGGTTTGTGATGCATGAAATAAGTAGTGCAAGTCACTTGAAAAGATTAAATAAATTCTCCTAAGCACTGCCACAAAATAGAATTCCCTCTTGAAACAGCCAGACCAGCATAGAAATGTATTTCCACTATGGATTCTAGGGGAAATTTACCTATGTGGTACCGGGTTTTATTAGTAAAGTGAAGCTGTACAGCATATCTAATGATCTAGATTGTTGGAAGATGCAGTTGCATATAAAATCTGCCTGAAAGCTGAGATTCTCAATTACAATATGTTAGGGTTTTTGGTTGGTTTTTCAAGGAATGCTCTAATTTTAATCATGATCTCAGAGAATAACCATGGTATCAACTTAATTGATAAGGGTCTGTCTTCCAGGTAACTTATGATGTTCAATGGAGATCTTGTCAGCTGTTATCATGCACCTTATGCCGGGGGCACACACCTTTAATCCCAGCACTCAGGAGGCAGAGGCAGGTGGATTTCTGAGTTCGAGGCCAGCCTGGTCTATAAAGTGAGTTCCAGGACAGCCAGGGCTATACAGAGAAACCCTGTCTTGAAAAACCAAAAAAAAAAAAAAAGAAAGAAAGAAAGAAAAAATGGACTCCCATTCTATACCATTTCACACACACACACATCCACACACACAAATGTTAATGGAGTTCCTGGTTCTTACTCAAAATTACCTGACATAGATGAATTTTTTTCACTGTTTCTTTTGAACAAACTTTGAAGTTGATTACTTTTTAATGTAACTCAGAGGCCATGTGTAGTTTATGTGGTTGATTGGAACACGAGCTACTGGGCTTGCCATAGCTCTATTGTCTCGAAACCCAGCCATACTAAACCTCACTGTCTTCAGATGTTCTTGCCCATTTTGATGATCACAGTCTTTGCCAAGATCTACTTGCACCTGCTTATACTTAATCCAACTTCAGTCTTCAATTGTTCAACAGTCTCTTCTCCATAACCCTTGGTAACATAACAGGAGAGTGAGGTTAAAAACAAAAACAAAAGACTACCATACACAAGAAACCAGGTTAGAAACTCCTCCACTCCAAGGCATGAAGTAAAAGTCCATGCAGTACAAATGGCCCAGTCTTCCCAGCATAAACATCATTGAGCCTTTGACCTGTCCCCATCTCTGGTCTATATTGACCCTCCCCTGTCTCTCTAAATAGCTCTTTCTTCTGTTACCATCTATGTGTCTCTGTCCAAACCATTGTTCGAAGACAAGAAAATCTGGAAATCCCAGTGGGTTCCCTCTAGACTTCAATATTTACCTATAACAACGTCACCCTTAATACTGCTCATCACTCCATGAAAATATTTCCCTTCCAAAGTGTAGCTCCCGAGAAAGTGGAGACTTTCCTTGTGCTATTTGTTTGTTTGTTTTCTTTTTTCCTTTGAAAAAAAATTTTATTAAATATTTTCTTCATTTACATGTCAAATGTTATCCTGAAAGTCCCCTATACCCTCCCCCTGCCCTGCTCCTCAACCCACCCACTCCTGCTTTCTGGACCTGGCATTCCCCTGTACTGGGACATATAATCTTCGCAAGACCAAGCCTCTCCTCCCAATGATGGCCAACTAGATTATTTTCTGCTACATATGCAGCTAGAGACACGAGCTCTGGGGGTACTAGTTAGGTCATATTGTTGTTTCTCCTATAAGGTTGCAGACCCCTTCAGCTCCTTGGGTACTTTCTCTAGCTCCTCCATTGGGGGCACTGTGTTCCATCCAATAGATGACTGTGAGCATCCACTTCTGTATTTTTCAGGCATTGGCATAGCCTCACAAGAGACAGCAAAACACATGAAACTCAAGAAGAAGGAAGACCAAAGTGTGGATACTTCATTCCTCCTTAGAATGGGGAACAAAATACCCATGGAGGGAGTTACAGAGACAAAGTTTGGAGCTGAGATGGAAGGAAGGACCATCCAGAGACTGCACCACCTGGAGATCCATCCCATAAACAGCCACCAAACCCAGACACTATTGCATATGCCAGCAAGATTTTGCTGACAGGACCCTGATATAGCTTTGTGCTTTTCAACGCTATCACTAGATGTTGCTATACTGCTTTGATTTTTAAAATGAGCACTATGCATGCAAAGAAAGGTAGGGCTGGGGAGGCAGTCAGGAGAACAGAGTAGGAGAAGAGGAAGCCTCTGTAGTGAGCTGCAAGACACCCTTGCCCATACAGGGGGGCTCTGTTTAAGGTGGCAGAGACCAAAGAGGAGATGAAAGAAGATGGGGACAAGGACAAGAAGGAGAAAGAAGAAGAGGAGGGGGAAAGGGATAAGGACAGGAGAGAGAAACAAAAGGGTAAGTCAGGGAAGAAAAGGATTAGTCTGGCTGAGTTCCCCTTGCTGTCTGCCTTAGAAAAGCAAAAATGAAAGGAAAGATACACTCCCAGTGGCATTTTCTTACCTAAGTCTTAACGTCTGTGCTATTCACAGACATCAGACAGGACATTTTACTTTAAGTGGCTCTGCAAGACAGGCTTTAATTTTTATTCTATTTATTCAAATAAGAAGAAATAAAATTAGCACTCAGATTTGTTCAGAAGGAAAAAAAAACATTTCATGTGAAATTACCAAATGCATTTTCAGAGACTAGAAATTTATTAAATAAACATGGCAAATGCTGCTGTACACACTTGTTAATTAAAGGGTCTGTTTTTATAAGTCAGCTGTCAGTTATTGTTTTTTGCTCATTTCCTCCCCAGATCTGGTCTATTCGAGTTTTAAAGTTTCAACAAACCAAATATATAAAATTAGTCAACTTTTTACAGTGCAAAGATGGACCAGCAAGTTGACACAGCTGCTTAAGGCTCTTGTGGCCAAGCCTAAAATCTGAGTTCCAACTCTGGGACCCACCCAGTGGGAGGAGAAAAGACTCTAACAAGAATTGTCTTCTGACTTCCACATGTAGAACCCCAATAAGTAAGTAAATAAATGAAGAAACAGACAAGGACTAGTTGATACAAGATTTTTTTAATTTTTATCTAAAATATTGTTTCATGGGGAGTAGTTTTAATGCAAAAGGGGGGAATAAAAAATCTAGAAAAGAATGCTTGACCTAGAAAATGCTACTTTTTTCAAATCTTATTTCATTTCACAACTTAATATTTACTTTTCCCCAACATGGACATAGAAAACGATGCCTTCTTTGTCTATGACAACTCTCATTCACTGACTCATAAATAGAGTAAGAATGAGATGTGAAGAAGTTAAGAAGATGAGAGAGATGCTTACAGACAGGAAAGAGTCCTTGGATGAATATGTGTGTGCATGTGTCTCTGCATCTGTGGAGCTGCTGGAAGAGAAACAAATGAGTCGTGAGCAACAACTAGAAGGAGAAAGAAAGCACAACCAATCCAGAGAGTGGCAGGATGAGAGAGACAGGAAGTCCTCCCATGGACTATCAGTCCTGTCTAGCATCTGGACTCACTGATGGGGGGCAAGCGGGTGTTCCCAGGAGATGGGCAGTCAACACAGGCAAGGAGAGGCCATCAGTGGACACCCATCTCATCCCTTCAAGCCCCACAGAACTGAAGATTGGCCGATTGTCATGGTTTTGGAAGGGCATATATTGTGTCATTAAGAAAGAAGCCTTTAGTTCATCCCTTCCCCAGCATACTATCAATCGCAAAGCACTGGCAACCACTTTGCTCCAAAACCAGCTCTTCATCTTAGAATTTTCTCTAAATACGCATTCTAAAATTATTTTCAATTTTATGTAAATAACACTGCCACCATAAATTGTGAGAAACCCCCCTGTTCTTTTTCACGGTGTTTTATTTCTTAGGAAATGGGACTAAAAAGTGACCATATCACACATTGTTCATGTCTCATTTTGATTTTTTATTTTATTTAGAAAAAAGGGGAAGGAAAAGGTCATTTCAACTTTAGATGATACATGGACACCTAAGAAGCAGAGTGGTCCCGTATATGCACAGAGAAGACCATTCTTCCCAAGCCACATCTATGTTTTTATCCTTTTTCTGGGTCTTAGAATAATCACATCTGGTCCAAATCAGAAAAATAGAGTTCCTCTGGAAGGACTTTCCGCTGGCGGAGTCTTTAGAAGTAAGTTGGTTGAAGAAGTATCTTTGTTTTCCCATCAGCCAGTTGCTAGAGTAAAAACAGGGTTGTTTACAATGTCTAGACCCTATAAGATTTCTTAAGAAAAGATAAAGCATACTTCTGAAGGAACTGAGTTCATTCAAATGGGAAAACTTGCAGCTTGGTAACTAGGCAGTAGCCTCACAGGAGAAACTGAGAGAGGGCTGCCTGGTATAATGCATCCGTTCTTAAAAATAGGTGCATAGAAAGGTTCACACAGTATTTAAATCTCTCACAAGAAAAGAAATACCTCAAATTGACGCTCTTGGTGTGTCTCTCTGTTAATTGCACTGGTAGGTAAGGCAGAACTTGTTACAAGAAAAGAAAGGTCAGGGGACCACTGAAAACCAACTACAAAGCTATAGGATGAAGTTTTGCATGGATATATATCCCATCACACCAAAGATCACTACACAAGAATGCTAGACAAACTGAGAAAAACAAGCCACACATGAAAGCACTAACTTTTATATCCTTATATATGCAGCTCATATTTATCTAAACACAAAAAGAGAAGGTAGTATGGGGTGACCCTAGCTGAGATTCCTACCAGAGGGGTGGTAGAGACTGAAGTGGCCTCCTCCTGTAGCCAAGAAGGACTTCTGGAGGACGGAGGAGGACATCAATCCACCCACAAACCCTTCAACCCAAAATTTATCTTGCCTACAGAATGTGCAGGGATAAAGATGGATCCGAGACTGAGGGAACAGCCATCTAATGATTGCATAATGAGAAACCCATCCCATGTAAGAGAGCCAACATTTGACACTATTAATAATACTCTCCTAGGCTCGTAGATAGGAACCTAGCATAACTGTCTCCTGAGAGGCTTCATCCAGCAGCAGATGGAGGCAGATGCAGAGACCCACAGGCAGACATTAGGAGGAGCCCAGGAAGTTTGTGGAGGACTGGAGATAGAAAAGAGCGAGTCAGAGGGGTTAGGAACATCACAAGAAGACCCATGGATTCAACTAACCTGGGACTGCAGGGGTGTTCAGAGCTTTGCCCACCAACTAGAGAACATGCAGGTGCTGGGCCTATGTGGGTCTCCTAACAAGCAGAGCAAGGACTGTCTCTCACTCTTTTCCCTGTCATTGGATCCCCTTTCCCCTTACTTGGACTGCCCAATTGGGCCTCAGTGGGAGAGGATGTACCTAGACCTGCTGGGACTTGATGTCCCAGGTTGGGTTGGTATCCAAGGGGGTTCTCCTTCTCTGCAGAGAAGAGGAGGGGCAGTGGGGGAGGGATTTGTAAGAGTAGAACCTGGAAGAGAGGAGGTAGGGGGACTGTGATTGGGATATGAAGTAAATATAAACAAAATAAAATAAAAGAGAAGTTAGGATATGTGGCCCCCTAAACGCATATTTGGTGATCTTGGCAAACCTACTCTAAGGAAAATGCAAAGACTGAGAAGACCCTAACCCTAACCCTAACCCCTAAAGCTAACCCTAACCCTAACCCCTAACCCTAACCCTAACCCTAACCCTAACCCTAAACCTAACCCCTAACCTACTCTAAAGAAAATGCAAAGACTGAGAAGACCCTAACCCTAACCCCTAACCCTAACCCTAACCCCTAACCCTAACCCTAACCCTAACCTTAACCCTAACCCCTAACCCTAACCCTAACCCTAACCCCTAACCCTAACCCTAACCCCTAATCCCTAACCCTAACCCCTAACCCTAACCCCTAACCCTAACCCCTAACCCTAACCCTAACCCCTAACCCTAACCCCTAACCCTAACCCTTACCCCTAACCCTAACCCCTAACCCTTACCCCTAACCCTAACCCTAACCCCTAACCCCTAACCCTAACCCTAACCCCTAACCCCTAACCCCTAACCCCTAACCCCTAACCCCTAACCCCTAACCCCTAACCCCTAACCCTAACCCTAACCCTAACCCCTAACCCCTAACCCTAACCCTAACCCTAACCCTACTGGTTCCCTTTGAGTCAGGAACAACCTGGGAGCCAGATGGAGCCATGTGGTCTTTTCTATAGAGTGCTTTAGTTATTTGAGAAATGCCAGAAGACATGTAACCAATTAGTGGCTGGGACCAGATTAGTGTCCAATCTAACCCTAACCCAAGCATACCAGAGTATCATATTTAGAACGACCTCTAATGATGGAGTTTGTCCAGAACTCATTCATTCTATGTTGCTCCATAACTTGACCATGTTGCCCACTATTTCAGTCACACCTTTCTCTGGGGAGCAGCCTTGAAACCCAGTCCCACATGCCCAAGGGGCATATTGATTCAACAGCCAGAGGGCTTGGTTCTCCTAAGAACAACAAGATTTGTGGAGGGGGATCTTTTGTTATCATAGATGAGCAAATAATTCCAACAAGGCCAGCTAAAAGCCATCTTGAAATGTGGTATCCACCTTTTTCTGGCAAGTCACAAATACTAGTTAATTTGGATTCCTGCTGCCCATGGCCTCTGTGCAAAACAGAAGCATACCCACAATTTACAGAAGCACGGAATATAACTTAAAATAGGAATGTACTACAATTGTTTAAACTCCTTGATCCTGTTGTGGCACCAGCTGTTCAAACATCCTATGTGAATCAACATGTTTCCTCTTCATCCTCTTGTGAACATCCTATATGGACCCACGTGCTCCCTCTTCATCCACTTGTACTACTCTTGCATTGGCAACTGATTATATATATATATAAATATACACACATTTATCCTTGGATCTAGGCATTAGATTAAATAATCAAGGCTAAAAAGACAGTCTTATACTTTTCCAGCTTCTATTGTAAAAGCTGTGAAAACAAAACCAATTGAAAATCTGAGCTCAAATCTTTCTAGTCTCATAGCACTCCTGTGTCTCTAGACTCCCATTGAGAGTCAGTGATATGACCATTATAATACAGGTTAACAAACAGAAATTTTCTGTGTTCTAATAACCATGGTGATATCTACTAGAAATAAATCTTTGTTTATTTTTCTTTGCCATGGGGACAGGTGGCCCGTCATCCCCCAGTGCTTTCTCTCAAATCCTTTGCAATGGAAAGCAGGTTCATGGCATGACAACAGTGCCACCTTCCTAAGTGACAGGGATAGCCCACTTAAAAATTGTACAGATTCTAATGCCTCTTACAGGTTTTCCTTCGACACAATAAGAGACAAGCCTCTCTTTTAGGTTGCTGGCTTTCTCACTGCAGTAAGAAATGTAAATTAGAAATGAAGTTGTGAAAAAAAAAAAAACATTACTATACTTTCATTTGCCGGGCAGTGGTGGTGCATGCCTTTAATCCCAGCACTTGGGAGGCAGAGGCAGGCGAATTTCTGAATTCGAGGCCAGCCTAGTGTACAGAGTGAGTTCCAGGACAGCCAGGGCTACACAGAGAAACTCTGTCTCGAAAAAAAAAAAAAAAAAACAAAACAAAAAGAAAAAAAGAAAGAAATGAAGCTGTGATCAAAAACCTTATTTTAAAAATTCCCCAGTGGTGGACATATTTCCCTCCTCCATTCTGTCCCATATTCTGTATGTCATCTGTATGTGCTCCTGACTTTAAGTCATAGTCTGTGTTTGGTGGATGGAGCTGCTGTTTTTCAAAGATGTTGTTGTCAAGGCCCATGACTGTATACATCATCCTTAACCAGCAGAATAAACACCACCATTCTCACGATCAGAACTGGGAAAACTCCATAGCACAGATAGACAGATGGCACTGCCACAAACCCACCCCTTAGCTAAGTCTCACCTTTGTCTCTCCAATTCTGAAAGACTCCAAGGACTCTTTCCATGTTCTGCCTAGTAATATCTGATGTGTCTTGACTGGCCACCCACTACAGCCTGGGCCCATCTCACAGAGCTGGGAAAGCCAGAAAAGCAGAGTCCAGAAACAAGTTGCAGAGTGTGGGCTGCAGGAAACCTAGGGTGGGGGTGCTCTGTGGATGCTGATTCACTGCAGTGTCTCCTTAGTCATCCCCTCTCTCCTCACCTCTCCATGCCTCTGATAACATCCATGGCCCAGAAAATGGAACAGGCAGATTTTTCAAAGGCAGCTAAACAGTCCTTGTCCTTTAGGATCCTCAAGGAGAAATAGCTACTGAAATTTTATTAAAGCCCATCTTTATGGCAATTTATACCAGGGGCCATAAAAATGTATCATTTTCTTCAACCCAAAAATTCTACTCCTGGGAATGTGTCCTAGAGAAATAACTCAACAGAAAACAAATAAGTGCACAATGGTATTTTTTTCCCGCAGCTTTGTCCAAGGAAGCAAAGAATCCAAAGTAATCTAAGTGTATTATAAAGGATGTTTAAATAAAGTATTTGGAATAATCCAATGGAATTTTACAGAGCCATAAAAATATATGTATACTCCCTTTTCCTGTATTCAGTAGAAACGAATAATAAATGTTGTCTCCTCATTGTAGTTACAACCATAAAAATGTCTATGTAGACAAAGAGTAGTGTAAATAAACAAAAATAACCATTAGGATTATGAGGTGATCTCCCTCCCCTGTGTTGAAAATCACTTATGGTATCTGTACTGGCTGGTTTTGTGTGTCAACTTGACACAGGCTGGGGTTATCACAGATAAAGGAGCTTCAGTTGGGGAAGTGCCTCCATGAGATCCAGCTGTGGGATATTTTCTCAATTAGTGATCAAGGGGGAAGGGCCCCTTGTGGGTGGGACCATCCCTGGGCTGGCAGTCTTGGGTTCTATAAGAGAGCAGCCTGAGCAAGCCAGGGTAAGCAAGCCAGTAAAGAACATCCCTCCATGCCCTCTGCATTGGCTCCTCCTTTCTGACCTGCTTGAGTTCCAGTCCTGACTTCCTTGGTGATGAACAACAGTATGGAAGTGTAAGCTGAATAAACCCTTTCCTCCCCAGTTTGCTTCTTGGTCATGATGTTTTGTGCAGGAATAGAAACTCTGACTAAAACAGTATCATTACAGATCAAGAGCAATGCTGTAGGAACCAGTCTCCTTAAGAGAAAGAAAGTTAGCAGAACTTAGCATGCATTTCCTAAAGCCTCTCACACTTCCCACAGTTTAGAGTTCCATGGGAATCAAAGATCTATTCATTGTGAATCTGAAAGCTAATGTGCTCTGCTCATTTCTCCTCCTTTGTCCTCTGGACTTAGTAAAGACTGCAGGTACCTTTCACTGTATACTTCTATAATTTCTGGTTTTGTCAAAAGTTGAATGCTTATTTTCTCTTCCCACATAAAATGTCACTGAAATTGAGCAGCAGTTTCTAATGGCATCACAGAGCACTGTCACGTGGGTAGTAGGCATGATGGGGTTATAGCATCTGGATGTATAAAAACTGAGTCATAGATCTTCCTGTGGTTGTCACTCTACTTATTTGTAGTGTTGGATCAATGAGTGATGGACTCCATCACTGTCTCTTAAAGACTGCACCGCCACTCAGCACTAAACTATGATTGTAAATGCACAATATCATAGATGCTACACAACACAATGCAAACGGTAATGGGAGAAAATGCTCTGGTGGGGACAAATGTCTACAGTTCCATGTCCTTCTCTAAAAGCAACCAATTCATCTCACTTATATTTCCTTGGTTATAGGAGCCCAAAGATAGCAAAGGATGAGAGAAAACCAGTATGAAGTGGTGTCTTGATAATTATAAGATAAAAAATAAGATCATGGGTCAGCTGGTAAGAATTTTTAATGTTATATAAAATTACCGCACCACCTAAGAACCAATGTCAGCTGTAAACTTAACAGAAAAATTGGCAGTACTACCCAATGACCTGACTCTCGCCTAAATTGCTATTCCTTTCTTCTACTTGACAAGTGTGATTTATATAGTTTGCTGTACTTTGATGCCAGAGATTTTATGAGTAAATATGGTGTGTACAGATCAAGGAAAGAGTAGAGCCTACAGAATACCCTCTGCTTTGTCCATCACAGAGTTCAGCATTGTTAACTGTTCACCAGAAGTCAGAGCAGACACCTGAGGGTAAGCAGCTGTACGTTTAGACGAAGACCCCAGTGGCAGACTGACCCTGACTGAGACCCTAGCAAGAAGACACTGAGAATGGAAGGTGTGACGAAATGATGATATCAGAAGCATTTTTCTGACTTATACTCACATCTTATACCCACATTTAGACATTTTGTTTTTATGTAAATGTTACCAGTGTGAACTAGGAGATAACCATAGGCCAGTCACCAGAGCTTGCAGGCATTATGGTATTGTTGCTTAACTAACTCTTAAGAGTTAAGAGCTTTCTATCTGCCTCCCCAGCAAGGTATTCATAGAGTAGATTTACAAGGAAGAGCCTGAATTTACAACAGGAAATGAACCCAAGCCCACTCTCACGCCATGGTAAAGCTGATGTCCATAGCCTCACAAGTTTGTACATATTCTTGGTTTTGTATGTTGTCGGGGCAGTTTTACATTGAAAGCATTGCTGCCCCGGGTATTTCAGTTCACTCTGATCTGAAAGCACTCGCTACTAACAGCTTACTATTTCAAAGATAACCCATATTCAAAGATAACTATTACATTGTTCACAGTGTGACTTTGATGTTGGTGTCATGAAGACATTGTCCTCTTGTTGACCATCAACCCAATGACCACACTGAAGGGACAAAGAATGAGGCTGAGGGCCCTCTATGTCTTCATCCAGCATGTGCTTGTTAACAATTGTCCTGTGAGGGACCCAGAATACTCAGCCTTCCTGAGACTATACTCGGGAACCTGATTGCTATTGAACTGCCCCAAAGACACTACTGCAAAAGGTAGAGATGTTTCAGGTGCCCTCATTCTAGCTCAGGCCCACGCACATGCAAAGGCTGTTTGTGAACAGAACAGAAAAACAAGAGGCATGCTTTAGTCTTTTACCCTGTGCCCTGAGACTCCCTTGCTTATCCACAAGTTTCTGAAGCCTCAGAATCATGGAAAAAATAAAGGATTGAGCTTCATTTTTCTCTAACCTCTAACATTTCTAAATTTATCTTAATTTTTATCAATTGCCAGTAGTTAAAAAAAAACATGTTGAGTTTGATTAAATATCAAATAGTGAAATATTTAATTCTTGCAATTACCCAATGAGGTATTGCATTAGTAAACTATCTCATTGTTTCACACACAAATTAACAGGGCAGAATTTGACAGAATGGGGCTTGAAATTATCACTTCTTAACCATACTATTTCTTAGAGTGGTGTTGCTTAGAATCGCCATGTCAGTTCTTCGTCTTCTTGTTCTTAATTCTAGCTAGGGAAAAAAAAAACTGTCCTTTACAATTTTCCACAGGACATACCCTATGGTATTTTCTGAGTTTTGGGGTGTTTTGTTTTGTTGCTTTTGGTTATTTTTTTTTCTTGTTTTTTTGTTTCTTGGGTTTTTTTTTCCTTTTTTTTGTTTTGTTTTGTTTTGTTTTGGGTTTTTTGGTGTTCATGTGTTTTATTCCTCTCTCATATAGGGTATCCCAGCTGCTGTTTCCCTTTTCCCCTTCCCTCCCCCAACTCCCCCATCACCATCTGCTCTCTCCCACAGACTTACTCCTCCTCCTCATTTCCCTTCAGAAAAGGGCAGACCTCCCAGGGATAACTACCAAACATGGCATAACAAATTTCAATAAGACTAGGCATATACCCTCATATCAAAGCTGTTCAAGGCAACCCAGTATGAGAAAAGGGTCCCCAAAACAGACAAAGGAGTTAGAGACAGCCACAACTTCTGATGTTAGAACCCCCCCAAAATGTCAAGTTATACAACATAACATATATGCAGAGGACTAGGTCCTCTGCAAGTCAAACTTATATAGTCTCCCTGGGTGTTGGTTCAGTATTGATGAGCCACTCTAAGTCCTGCTTAGTTGATTCTGTAGGCCTGTTCTTATGCTATCCTGTTCTTTGTATCTCCTACAATCCTTCCTCCCCTTCTTCAGCAGGATTTTCAAAGCTCTGCCTATCAGTTGCTGGATGAAGCTTCTCTGATGATTATTGTGCTGTGCTCTGGTCTATGAATAGAGCAAAGTATGATTAGGAATCATTTCACTGACTTTCTTTTTGCCGGTTATGTTTGGTTCTATCCTAGGTCTCTGGACTATCCAACATCCAGTTTCTGGCCCTCCAGGCAGTGTCAAGGGTAGGCTCCATCGCGTGGTGTGGGTCTCAACTTGGACCAGTCATTGGTTGGCCACTCCTACAAGTTCTGTGCCAGAACCTGACTCCAGCACATCTTTCAGTCAGGACAAATTGTAGGTAGAAGGTTTTATGGCTGGGTTGGTGTCCCAGTCCCTCTACTGGAAGCCTTGCCTGATGACAGAAGATGGCTGGTTCAGGCTCTGTATCCTCCATTAGTAGGAGTCTCTACTAGGGTTACCCTCATAGATTTTAGGGAGTTCCCATCACACTGGGTTTCTACCTTGCCCCCAAATAGTCCCCAATTCCAGTTGTTACTCCCAGTGCTCTCTCCTCCCCACCCCACACCTGATCCCTCCTGTTGCCATTCCTACCCACCCCTAGTCCACCTGAGAAATCTATTGTATGTCCCTTTCCCAGGGAGATTCATGCACCCTCGCTTGAGCCCTTTTGTTTCTTATCCTCTCTGGGTCTGTGGATCTTAACATGTTAATCCTTTACTTTACAACTAATATCCATTTACAAATGAGTACATGCCATATTTGTCTTTCTGGGTCTGGGTTGCCTACTCAGAATGATTTTTTTTCCTAGTTCCATCCATTTGCCTGAAATTTTCATGATGTCATTTCGTAACAGCTGAGTAATGCTCCATTGTGTATGCATAGCATTTTCAACATGATTATCTTTTATCTTCAGCTTCCTCCTCTCATTTTAATTACACATAATAGAATTGTCTTTTAGGGAGAATGAGAGGTGTGGTGCATGTGCACTGTGTGTAGATGTATGTGGGAGCCAAAACAGAACCTCAGATGTCATTTGTCAAGTGCCATCCTTTGAGACCAGGTCTCTTGCTGGGATGAAACTAAGCTGGCTGACTAATGAGCCCCAAGAATCGATTTCCACCCCAGCACCCGGAATTCAAGCACACAGCACTGCACCATGTTTTTCTTTTTAACCTGGGTTCTCAGGATTGGTCTTGGCTTTACAAACTGAGCAATCTCCCCAGCCCATTATTTTTTGACAGCAGTGAGGAAAATATCCTGGAGGAAAAGCAAACATTAAGGTTCTGGGCAGAAACAGAGACTATTTTACTAGGAATCAGGATTGCCCTGGAGCTGGGACATGGATGTTCAAGAGAATTGAGTTTGGAGTCATGATCACACACAGAGATGAGCAGACAATTCAGACATACAGCTGTCTGCAGCAACCTGTCCCTTTAGTGTGGCCCTGGTCAGTAGTAGATGCCCTTTGTCTGTCTTCATTTGTTAAATGTCCTCCCATTCTCATGGTCACAATCCTCTGTGCTTAGAATTCAGTCACTTCTTCCATTTTAAAGTCACCTTTGCAGTCACATATGGTGGCTCATCATGATGATCCTACTGTTTAAAAGGAAGAGACAGAAAGATCATAAGTTTAAGGCCAACCTGGACTACATGATGAGACTCCAAAACAAACAGATCAAGGTCACTTTACACATGGGTTCAAGTACATTTTCAAGGTGACAGTCACAGCAGGATCAAATGTACACTTGGGTTTTTACTCCATAATTGAGGTTAATCAAAGGATGATCATTTTGTGTACTGAGTTACAAGAATTTTTTTAAGTCTTTCTCTGAATGTCATCTATCTTAAGAGCGTTAAAAAGATAACTCACTGACTCCTGAGTGGCTTTTTTTCCAGGAGCAAATTTCTGATCAAAAGATCTGTTAGCAGTGAAAGTAAGCATTTCTTTTATCATGGCTGCTGATCAGGACAGAATGCCAGTGTAGACATTTGCACCTGGTCTTGGCCACTGGGGACACAAGCACAGGGTTTCTCCTCAAGGTCCATTACATGGGACAGCTTCTAGCTTCAATTTTTCTAACAATGTAGTAAATTAGGAAATGTCACAGTCTCTTGATATTTACATCAGCATTTCCAAGTACCCTGGTTGTTAAATAAAACTGCTTAAGCATTTGCCATGTGTTGATGTCATGACACAGTGTATAAACTTGGAAACCCCATTTGCCTGATGGTGTTTAACCTGTTCCCTCCAGTGGAAATAATGGGCTTGATTTCCTGCCGAAAATGGCAGACAGAGCTGAGAAACACAACTGAGAGTCACTTAGCAAATGAGAAGTTGCTGCTCCGTAAACATACATGAAGCAATGCGTCTTGTCTGTGCCATATATAGAACATTGTTCCGTTGGCACACGGCCTTTGTTTCTCAAAATAAGACTGTGCCATTTATCAACTTAGAGAATAACGTCACTCCTCAGCTCTGCACATTTGCTTAGCAGGGGAAAGAGAGAGAGGACATGGAGAGCAAAGCAGAGGGAGAAAAACAGAGGGAGGAAGGCAGGGATGGAGAGATGGAGAGGGGTCCAGGGGGAAACTCCCCAAACAAAGCTATACTCTGAGTTTCCAGGATTTGTACCCTATAGTTGCCCAGTAGACCCACTTCATGTCATAGTACACAATTTTGTAAAAGTCTGAGGGCAATGACTTTGATTTCTTTTTTTTTTAATTTTTAATATTTTTTATTACATATTTTCCTCAGTTACATTTCCAATGCTATCCCAAAAGTCCCCCATAGCGCCCCCCACTTCCCTACCCACCCATTCCCATTCTTTTGGCCCTGGCATTCCCCTGTACTGGGACATATAAAGTTTGCAAGTCCAATGGGCCTCTCTTTCCATTGATGGCCGACTAGGCCATCTTTCGATACATATGCAGCTAGAGACAAGAGCTCCGGGGTTCTGGTTAGTACATCATGTTGTTCCAACAATAGGGTTGCAGATCCCTTTAGCTCCTTGGGTACTTTCTCTAGCTTCTCCATTGGGAGCCCTGTGATACATCCAATAGCTGACTGTGAACATCCACTCCTGTGTTTGCTAGGCCCCGGCAATGACTTTGATTTCTATCTCTTCTTACTCTGACTTCCTTTTTTTTTTCCACAATGTGCTCCTGTGTGGACTAACAGTGGTACAATCATGAATCATCTTAGTTTTAAACTCAGAAATAGAATTATGTGTACACTGAGATGGGGGCTCAAAAGGATATGTCTATGCAACTTCCAGTCTTTTCTGCTCGGTTAGAACCTGCCATTCCAGCATAGAAATGATTTCCAGAAATCTTCCCACAGTCCACTGCTCGAGCTTGCCCAAGCAGCAGCATCCTCTGAGCTGCAAAGCCAAAAGGTACACCATGACATCTAGACACTGTTAGATTCTCAGGCACCAGAATTATGTGGTCTAGAAAGCAGAAACAAGGGTCAAAGCACAGGAAGCTAAAGCTAACACCTATTCTTCAGTGGGATTCTGTTTACATACACTCATGGTCAACCTGACACTTGCTTATCTCAGAGGTGTACTTAACAATGAAAATGCATCCTTATCCCTCTCCCATTCATGAGAATTCTTGTGGAATTTATCACAGATCTCAAGCCATAGTTGTCCATGGATCTTGTATCCTGAACTATTACATTAGAGTATATTTTAGAATACTTGATAGAGATTGTCCAAATAAAGCATAGTGGTTGTAGATAGAATAGCTCACAATACTGTACCAGAACAGTAAAATATAATGAAGAGAGGAATGTAAATATCCATTAACAAGTAACTGGGGTATAAGATTAATTTGACTACAAATGCTTTCAGCTGAATAAAACATGGCTGCAATTTAAAATGCATAGCACTGTTCTTGTTTATGCTTTAATCTCAGGTTCATTTTATATTTTGCAGAATTAATGTTAGTTCAACACTGAAATGTGATAATAGAAAAAATACAAAATGTAAATAGGAAAATAATATTGGCACAGCTGGGCATGGTGGAGCATATCTTTAATGTGAGCACTTGGAAAGCTGAATACATAGGTTTTGGTATAATTGAAGCCATAAGACTCCATGTAGTGAGTTTAAGGTGAGGTAGGGCTGCATAGTAGGACCATGTCTCAAAAACAAACAAAAAAAGAAACAGAATTGTTGAATTTTCATATCACTAAAATTCTTTTTGTGTCCTCTTATTCTTTAACTATTATTGATATGAATGTATAGGTATATGTGTGACATGGTGAGTTTATTTATTGATGTTCATATGAGTTCATTTATTTATGGTATATGCATATGGATTTAGGAGTGACCATTTGGGGTTGGGTAATGAATAAGGAGATTCTTCCCTGAGAAACTGGAATATTCTTCTCTCAAAAGCAAGAAAACCTAGTGCAGCCACTTCCCTAAGCCAATAAATCTCTAACTGCATTGTGAATATTCATCCTTATACCTAGAGATAAGTGTAGTTCTTCCTCTCATCAATGAGTCTTATTTTAACAGCAGACAAAGACCATTACAGGAAACCACAACTGGTCAAAATGTACAGAACAACTGGTGGCAGGGTGCCCAGATCCAGTAGGTACATCTACAAGAATCCCCACACTGTTGGCTCAGAGAATATCATGGATGGTGGTCAGAAAGATTATAGGAACCTGATCCCCATGATGTCTAGTGTGAGATGGTGTCTTCTATATATGACAGGAAAGTAGTACCAAGGAAATCTCAATATGTTGCCAAAGAATACCTGAAAAAAAATGACATCACCAAAATTCTTATATTACAGTGGAAGCTGAAGCTTGAACTTCAGTATCATTAGTTTGAAAAAGAAGGATATTACACTAACACTCTCCCAAATAATAATTTAAAATTCAAAGTACAGAATTCTATAAAAGAAAAATGTCAATGTCCAACATAAGTGGAAGTTTGCTGTGTTTAATTAGATGCTTGGCTGTTTGAGTGCTTAGCTGAGGTGTGGGGGTGTTTTGTTTTGTTTTGTTATCTCTTTGGTTTGGTTTGGTTTGAGGTACTGATCATTGCACTGAGTACTTCAAAATTGCTTGACTAGCACTCTACCACTGAGGTACCTTTCTAGATCCCATCAGTCTTTAGGAATATTATCAAATCATACACTATTTCAGAATAGATGCTACCCAAGAACACTTAATAGATGAGGAATCTATCAACCTGCACCAGAGAAGCTTCTGTCTGCAGTAGATAATGATCAAACACAGAGACTCACTACTGGACCAGAGAGTAAGAGACTACAGAATATACTACTTGATATTCTAGTCAATATAATACTTGAAGTTCTAGCTAGAGCAATAGGACAAATACATGGGAGCAAGGGAATACAAATTGGAAAGAAAAAAGTCAAAGAACCATTATTTCCAGATGATATGACAGTATAATAAGCAACCCAAAAAATCTACCATAGAACTCCCACCGCTGATAAATGCATCCAGTGAGGTAGTTGGTTAGAAGACTGACAAAAAAAATCATACCCCTTCAATATACAAACAACAAACAAGTTGAAAAATAAATCAGGGAAATAACACCCTTCATAATAGCTATAATATAAAATATCTTGGGCTAACTCTAAAAAAGCAAGTGAAAAACCAGTTTGATGAGAACAACAAGTCTCTGAAGAAAGAAACTGAAGAAGATATCAGAAGAGAGAAAGATCTCCCATACTTATGGATTGGCTGAACTAACAGTAAAAATGGTCATCTTACTAAAAGCAGTCTACAAAGTCAACATAGTCCCCATCAAAATTCCAACACAATTCTTTACAGACCTTGAAAGAACAATACTTAACTTCATACAGGAAAAAAAGTCAGAATGACTAAAATAATCCTACTTTCACAGGTATCACCATCACTGATTTCAAGCTGCTATAGAGCAATAGTAATGAAAACTGCTATACTGATACTGATATAAAAACAGACAGGTTGATCAATGAAATTGACTAGAAGATCCAGATGTCAATCCAAACACTTATGGACACCTGATATTTGATAAAGAAACCAGAAGTATACAAAGGAAAATATCTTCAAGGAATGGTGATAGTCTAACTGTAGAAGAATGAAATTAGATCTCAACCTCAACATAAAACCACATCCACTAAACCTAATAGAAGAGCAAGTGCAGTGTAGGCTTGAATGCAATGGCTTAAGAGACAACTTCCTGAACAGAAACCAATAGCACAAGCACTAAGATCAAAGATTAATAAATAGGACCTCATGAAACTGAAAAGTTTCTGTAAGACAAAGGATATCATCACTAGGACAAAATGGTACACTGTAAAATAGAAAAAGAACTTTACCAATCCAACATCTGACCATGGGATAATTTACAAAATATATAAATAACTCAAGAAACTGGACATCAACAAAACAAATAATCCATCTTAAAATGGGGTACAGATCTAAACAGAGATCCTCAACAGAGGAATCTCAAATGGACAAGAAACACTTAAAGGAATGGTCAGCATCCTTAGCCATCAGGGAAATGCAAATCAAAATGACGCTCTGATATTCCATCTCGTACCTGTCAGAATGGCTAGGATCAAAAAACCAGGTGGCAATTCATGCTGGTGAGAATGTAAAGCAAGGGTAACTCCTTCATTGCTGGTGGGAGTACAGACCAACTAGACCACTCCTGGGCATATAGGCAAAGAATGCTCTTTCCTTACTACAAGAACACATGCTCAACTTTGTTCATAGCAGCTTTGTTCATAGTAGTCAGAAACTGGAAACAACTTAAATGCCCTTCAACCACAGAATGGAGCAGGGGACAGAAAGGAAATGTAGTGCATGCATACAATGAAGTATTGCTCTGATGTTTAAAAAACTCATGAAATTTCCAGGCAAGTGGATGAAACTAGGAAAAATAACTCTGAGTGAGGTCACACAGACCTAGAAGGACAAACATGGTAATGTACTCACTTATAAATGGATATTAAATATAAAGTAAAGGGTAATCATGCTATAATCCACAGATTCAAAGGGGGCAAGTAACAAGGATGGCTCAAGGTGAGGATGCATCAATATCCCAGGGAAGAGGAAATTTAATAGATTTCAGAGGTGGACCAGGAGCAGGTAGGGATGGGAAGAGGAAGGATCAGGTCGGGTAGGAGATTGGCAGGGAAAGTACTGGGAGATACAACTGGAATTGGATTGCATTTCAAGGATGAGGTAGAACCCAAGTGTAATGGAAACTTTGTGGAAATGAAAGTGACCCAAGTGCAGTCTCCTAGTAAAGAGGGTATGGAGCCAGAACCAGCCATCGTTTGTAATCAGGCAAGGCTGCTAGTGGAGGAACTGTGACACCAACACAGCCACAAAATCTTCAACCTATGACTTGTCCTGCCTGCAAGGTATGTTGGGATAAAGTAGCATAGAACTTGTAGGATTGGCCAACCAATGACTGGTCCTACTCAAGTCCCACACCATGAGAGGAGCTCATTCATCCCTGACACTGCCTGTAGAGTCAGGAACCAGACGCTTGATAGCCCAGAGACCTAGGATTGAACCAAACATGACTGGAAAATACTCAATAAAATGATTCCTAATACTTTGCTATATTCATAGACTAGACCCTAGCATAATCACCCTCAGAGAGGCTTCATCCAGCAACTGAAAGAAACAGTTGCAGAGACCCACAGCCAAACATTAGGGAGAGCTTGAAGGATCCTGGGGAAAATGGAGAGGATGAATGATAGGAACCAGCAGGGTGAAGAACAATACAAGCAAACCCACAGAATCAACTAAGCAGGGCCCACAGAAGCTGGACCAACCATCATGGAGCCTGCATGGGTCTGACCTAGGCCCTCTGATTATGTAGCTTGGTGTTTTTGTGGGATTCCTAACAGTGGGAGCAGGGGCTGTCTCTAACACCTTTGCCTGCTTCGGATACCCTTTTCGTCCTAGTGGGTTCCCTCATCCAGCCTTAATAAGATGGAGGTGGACGTGCCTAGTCTAAGTGCAGCTTGATGTGCTATGTTTGGTTGATATCCCTGTGTGGCCTGTCCTTTTCTGAAAAAAAAAAATGGAAAAGAGGTGGATATGGGCAAGAGAGGAGTTGGGAGGGAGAGACTGGGAGGTGAGGAGGAAAACTACAGTCAGGATGTAATATATGAGGGGAGGAGAAAGAGGAGAAGGAAAGGGAGAGGGGGAGGAGAGAAAGAGGAGGAAGAGGAGGAGAAAGAGAAGGAGGAAGGGGGAGGAGGAAGAGAAGGAAGAGAAGGAAGAGAAGGAGAAAGAGGAGGAGGAGAAAGAGGAGGAGAAAGAGGAGGAGGAGGAGGAGGAGGAGGAGGAGGAGGAGGAGGAGGAGGAGGAGAGACTACAGAATATTCAGCCCTAAATAAAACACATATTCTGCACTCACTTCTCCAAAGGCTCCTGGATCATGGCAGAGAAGGAAGAAGACAGAGTTTAAGATCCAGAGGCAGTGGATGACTGCCAGGAATCAGTGTCTTCTAGATACAGTAGGGCAGGTTATAAACTCACAGCAATTGTAACACCATGCAAAAGACTTGTGCAAGCGTTAACAAGACCATGGAGAGAGGAATCCAGATGAAATTTCTCTACTATTCAAGGAGCTATTGACAATTCGCAGCTGGAGAGAAAGACTCAGTTTCCTCCAAAATGTTAGTCCCAGAGAAGTTGACCATGCTCCAGTGGAAGAGCTCACATCTAAAAAGATTTGGGCAGCATAAACTGGCCTTAATGGGAGTAAATAGGATATAATATTGAGTGGGAAAAGAAAGGATGGTGGACCTAGGAAGAGCTGAGGGGAAGAGAACAAATATAATTAAAATATACTGTAAAAAATTCTTAAACTATTTCTAATTTATATATAAAGCAAAGTTTAATATTTTCTGTTTTGACAAAAGTCCTAAACATTTGCATGGAATTACAAATGAAGAGGTGGATAAAATCAAGTAAGTGTTTCCAAATGATCATATAAATTTTTAATCAACCATGATAGATATAAGATCATTGTCTATTATCGTTATATAAAATTATAAATTAAAATGTTCTTCATTTGAATATGCAAAAAGAGTGAAACTAAAAATGCAGTAATTACAAAACTCCATCACAAAGCTAATTAATTTTAAAAAAACTGTTATTTTAAGGGTTTATGGTGATTTTAAATCTACTTAGTTAATTGCATAACTTTTGATTTCTCATTTAAAAACAAATAACCATTTTATGCATAAGCATTAACAATATTCTCTTTATTAAAAAAATCACCAGACACCTTAAGAATGGCAGGCCCAACATAACTTAAATTTGCTCATGAGCTATCATTTTGTAGACTTTAGAGAACTGATTGATCCAAACAGGTTGACCAGTTGATTATTCAAGAATATTTACAAATGGATTCAAGTATGGGTTGAGTGAATTTCAGCAAAATGGAATAATTTTTCATGGTCAAACAATATCAAGATATTTAAATGACTTCTTAGCTTGAAGAAAGCTACTATGGATAAATATTTGTCTGTATTTTGGAATTATCAAGTGTTATATGTTGGGAAAGGTACCATAACATGATTTGTATTATGTGGCCAATTTTTAAAGTTATATTTATAAAGTTAATTACATCTAAAAATTACTTAATAAATACAAAAGTCAGTTTCACAATGGAAAACTTCTAGAACACATTCATGTTATGTTCATAACCAAGATGATATGATCTAAATCTTTGCTTGTAGTCCACGGCCCTGATACAGTCAATGAGTTAATAGAAGGATCTGAAGATCTTTCTACTTATCATAAGCCTTCTATGCTTGGTATAACCCTGCCAACTGAGAGAGGTTCTAATAATATACTACACTTCACACTAGCAACCACAGTCCACTTTCTGTGCAGCATTTGAAGACATGGGAAGTCATACCTAAGAACTCTTAACTTGGCTGTGACTCTTGGGTAAAAACAACTTGCATACTTCCTTTGTTATATCTGGTCTCTTCTCCACCATAAGAAGAAACAAAGTAATGGCAGGAGGAAAAAAATCCTAAAACAACTCAGGGTTGAAAAGAGAATAGATGGGGTGAAACTCTTAGATTAAGATTAAGGGTCCCTATGTTTATGGCCTGCCACCCTCCTTCCGTACTCATAGTTGTTAGAAAGAAGGATGTGCATCCCACCTGCAAAAGTGATCATAATCACTATCCAGCGGTACAAGCTACACTCGGAAAGAGCTATTAAAAGAAATGACAGCTCAGCAACTTTGTGGTACCCCTTCCATTTTTCATTGTTGAATTGATGAGCAATTGAAACGGCTGTGATTAAAATAATGCTGTATTTCTATTTTTAGTAGATCTGTTCACTGTCACAATGTAGTATATATGGTGGTAAAAAGTAACCTGGCAAATGCAATAGCATAAACAGATAGCAGATGGTGCTGCTATGATGCCATTCTGTGGGCACACATAACCTCTAAAAAGCATAGGATATTCCCAGCAAAGACTCAAAATGTCTTTATATACTATAAAGTTCCAGCTGCTATAATTCCACAGGTGACAAATGTATCATTAGCTCAACAACTACTTGTCCATAACTTGATGATTAAGTCATATTGGCTGTGCACAGGCAACAAGACTTGAACCTTAATAGCAGTCAGATGTGAGCCCCAATACCCAGATGGTAATGAAAAAGTGGCCTTGATGCCATTTCAAAGATACCACTATACTGTGATTTGGATATGGTTTGGGGATATCTGCAAATGGTATATGCATTGGCTGTCTAGTCCCCAATAAGGCAGTGCTGGAGATGATAGAATTATTGACAGATAGAGACTGGAGGAAGACAGTTAGGTCATTGGGAACTTTGACTTCAACAAAGGATCAAATTCTCATTGGATCCCAGACATGTACTATAAAAGAACACATCTATTTCTTTTCTGTGGTCTGGCTTGAACATGTCTCAGCAAATGATTAATTCTGTACATGCTATTGCCAGTGTAATGCCACCAAAAGGTTCTTACCAGAGAGGTAGAATCAATGTTGTTGGTGCATCTTGAGTTTTAGCTTCCAAAATATAAAACAAATATACCTCTTCTCTTTGTAAATCACTTAGACTAAAATATTTCATGAGAGATGTGGAACAGATGAATACATTCAGATGGGGAATGAAATCTGAGACTCCAGCAGTCTACTACTTGTCATTCAAAATTTACAAAGAAAATGGCCCTTGGCACTGCAAAGTAGACTGACTGGTCAATCTAATCTGAGATCCTAGACTCTGGACCTGTAAGACATCTTCTGTTCTAAACACCTTTCCTCCAGGCAATTAAACTTCCAAACCATCCGCACAGATATTCATTTCCTTCTCACCTCCATCTACAGAAAAGAAAGGGGACTTATTGGTGCAGCTGAAATAACTTGCATAATAAGACATGTATTAAAAGGAAGAAAGTGTCCCTCAGTAGGAATGAATGTCCCTGTTCCAGGGAACACTGGGTAAGGCCACACTCCATTCCCATCAGTGATCACTATCACAGCATGCCACCTCATGTCACAACACACATCAATCAGTGTCAACTGGGCCTTCACCTGTTTCCAATAAAGAAAGAGACAGTCAAAGCCTGACAGCTATCCATCATGAAGCTTATTTTCCTGCTTGAGCAAGACAGGGAGAAATGATGACCAAAGCATCCTTGAGGTACAATCTATCTTTCCTTTATTTTGTCCTTGAAGAGGACATTCCACATTACTTAACAGTTTTCAAGTCCAAAGATCTACATAACGGATGCTATTAATACCATCTTGGTGAATATTATTATAGCCAGTCCCAGTTTCTTAGATTTTCTGTACATAGGCTCCTATTATCCAAAGAGAAATTTTGAAAATTGTTGAAGACTAGCAGACATAGTGTCAGGAATACCAGCTCATATACATTCAGCTGGATAAAAATTGAATACACCAGACCATAATTCACACCTTACTAGGATCAAATATAAAAAAAAGTACTTATTTTTCTTTGTAAAAATCCATATATCGAATAGAAAGTAAATGAAATCTTATATGGATAGCCCTGAGAAAGGGAACAATGGTCATCACATTCTGTCTGCATATTTTTTCAAGAATTTTCAGACTAGCTCTCTGAAAAAGCAGTAAGAAATGCCCAGCACCCCCAATTTTGGTACTGAATGGCAAAAACAAGAATATAAGTAGAGCCTACCTAAATATCCGCCTTCACATAATTCAGCACCAGTGTGATGATCTTACCTAAAATATGTTCAAGGAAATGTCTTGCTATCCTTGAGATGCCTTTAATCAAGAAACTGTTTGCTGATTGCTGTGCATTAAGCCTCATCTGGGCCTGAAGGGCTCCCATGCATGGGTTACAATTTGAACATGAAATCTTCCACATAGGCTCCTGTGTTCAATTCTTGGTTCCATCTGGACGATGCTATTTAGGAGGTTTTGCAACCTTTGGAGAGTGAGGCTTAGCTGGAGGAAGTAAGTCACGAAGGATGTATATTTTGCTCTAGTCAGATGGAGACACACATCTCCAGGAGATGAGCAGCTGCTGTTGATGCTCTGGCCACTGTATTCTGCCTCATCTTGTGGCCAGGCGTAATGGAACCAAGGACGATGCACTGAAACATTTGAAATTGTGAGCTAGGGAAATTCCTTCTTTCCTGTAAGCATGTTTTTTCCTCAGATAGTTTGGAGCAGCAACTCGGTCTCGCTAACACAGTGACCTTGGCTTAACCTTGGCATCTTCAGAGAATCACTGTCACCTCCATCATTTCAGCTCATGAAGCACTCTGGAAAACAATTAGTAGTTAGTTCCTTATGGCTAAAACTCAAAGAGGAAATAGAGAGTAGTTGAATAAATTGGAAAGGCAGTTTTCCACTGGGTTTATATGAGTTTCTGAGTTCCCTGGGTTTTAGATTCCACCTAAGAAAAGTGAGAAGAGACATTATTCATGCTGCGGTATCTGACAACATATGACACCAGAACACTTCACCACTCACTTTGATTAGCTTTTATTTTTTATTTATCAGTTATAAGGAAAGCAGCTCAGGGATTAACTCTTAGGCTTGCAGACTTCAGTGTCACATTGATGGTCCTGATTTCCCTAAAAGCACAAAGCTATCTCATGACCTACACGCCAACTCCATTCCGGTAGATTTATTTCAGAGCTGGTGATGCGCTGGTTCAATGGCATCCCAGGCTGCACACAGAACCCAGCAGCAGCCCAGTGCACCGAGCCATTACACTATGTCCCTGGGTAACTATTTTTAATCAAATCCTGCCTTACATCTTTTCATTGTCTTCAAAGCTTCTTCTCAGTATCTTAGAACTGCAGACTTTCCCCTAAATCCCACTGCCCACCTGAGAAAAGGGATCAAACATAGGCTTCCTTTTGATCCACATGGCACAATGCTATCCTCGGAGCTCTCAGGCTGATTACATTTTGTTCCTGTTTCTTTGAGGGAGTCTTTGTTCAAAAGAAACGTTACCAAACAAAATCACAGCAAAATCTTTTGTTCTTTCTCTGTCTTTGCACTTTCTCCTACCCGCCAACCTGTTCCACACACTGAATTTCTCCCTAGCCGTAAGATGATAAATATCTACATAGTGTTGTATATAATCCCTTGGCATATTAAACCTTCAGACCCCAGGGCTCTCATCTAAGTAACTAGATGACTCCAGAGAGGGCTTGCAGAGCTGATATATTTTTGTTATTATTTATTATATTTGGGGGGCCATGAGTAAATTACCTTGTTAGTCTTGATGCATTTGGGGTGAGAAGTGAGAGGTACCCTTGCTATAATTAAACATTCTCTCCTTCTTCCATCTCAAGCCAATTCTAAGTTCATTTAAACTATCTTCGTAGTCTGTATAAATTAGCCATATATCTGCTTGACACAAAATAGGGACAGTAAGTATTTTAGCATTAACATAATAAAATATGATATAATAAATTTTAAGGACAAAATTCTTAACATGGCTTTCCTGCCAAGCTAAAAGAGACATATACTATGAGCCACTGAAGAGAAAAATTACAAAGAGTTTGGGTTGACTGCATTCGGTTGTAGGGATAGCTGTGGGGCAGGGAGAGCAAAGAAACAGAGAAAACAGGAGTCTATTTTCTAGAAACCTTGCTGGTCAAGGGCATGAACAGCAGGTTAAGACTCCTGTGGAGGGAGTCAGGTTCAGATGATCAGTAAAGGAGATGAAATAAAGAAATATGGCCGAATTGGTAAACTGTTTGCCTTACAAGCACGAAGATTAATACCCAGAACCGATGAAAAGAGCTAAGCATAGTGGTTCATAGTTAGAATTACTTGGTCACACATACACACACACACACACACACACACACACACACACACACACACACACAGGGCAGGGGAGGGGATAACCATACAGGTAGAGTAGCCACTCTGGGCAGGACATCTTTAAGCTCATCATACCTTTCAAATCCAAAGAAAATAACTAAAGACATAATCTAAAGCGTGGCAGGAGAGTCTGCATGACATAGAGCCTGAGGAAGGCAAAGCAGGGAAATCAGGGAATGAACTAGTTAGTGTCTCAACACCAGAAGAACCTCATCTTTTCACCAGGGGCCATGATCCCATTCCTTTTTACCTCCCATTGCTGTCATGGTTATCTATTACCAGCCTGGACTTTAATGCCTACCCCATCCAGAGTCACCTGTGGAATGAAACATCTTTCTGTCTGTGTTTCTGACTAGTCGTAACATCCTAACACAAAATCATATATTTCTGTACAGGAGATCAGCCTGTGAATAGTGGGTGTTTGTCCTGGTGACTCTCACAGTTGGCAATTTACCAGCTCTATTTGCACTCCTGAGATTTCCCCATCCCTGAACTTCGTGGTTTATGCTGTTTGAAACCCCTTTTTAACCATCACTGAGAGGAGCCAGTAGGCAATGCTATTCCTTAGCCTTTATGGGAAGATGATCCAAGCTAACAAAGGAAAACTTCCCTGAATAGCGCTGACCCAGGACATGGAGTAACGGGAATACTGCCTCACCTCTGCCTTCTGTAGCATAGGTCCTCAATCCACCAGTAAAAATATGAACTTTGAACCTGAAGTAATTTCTAAGTATTTCATCTACCCCAGTTAAATTTGCTCATCTGAAAGTAGCAAAGCTGTCCAGAAGTAGCAAGAAGCCAGAGGAGAAAACACTGGCTCTGTAAGTCCTTCTTGCAGCAAGCCCTTCTGTCCTTGGTATTCATGAGATAACAACAGCAAAGCACCAACCAAGTATCTATTAAGATGGCACCAAAATCAGATTTATATAAGACCTAGGACAGACTGAATGAAGTAAAATGATTCAGAGAACATCAGACAGTAAAAGCATCCCAAAGAGTTTTGTTTTATATATATAAATTTTAAATGCAGAAAGGTAGATGCTCTAAATGCTATTGACCAATAAGCTAAAAGATTAAAGGATGCTTAGAATAAGCGAACATAGGCAGTTTACCGGGTCCAGAGTAAGCACTGCGGGGGACAGTGTCAGGACCTGCCCAGAAGTCCATCAGCTAGCTCTTTCTCCTCAATTCTCCATTTGCAACTCCATTCTGTCTCACCCTGACCTCCTCTGGATCCAGCATAGACAGTCTATGCAAATATCCCTTTTAAGATTCATAAATTCATGATACACATTGTAAATGTATATTCTCTGGGCTGCATGCTTGCCAATGGAATGTGAGTCTTGGTCCTCTTAATCAGGAGGTCTTTGTCGGGCTCTGTCATGTGACCTTACCGTAGTATGTATCCTGGGTTCCTGTGTAGTCTATCCCTGTAGATTATGGTCTGGCTGAGTTTCCTAAGTCCTTTCCTCAGGACATCTTGACTTCTTTAGACCTTGTTATCTTGATGTCTGTCAAAGCAACTCTTGCCTGAACAACTGTCAAGCCCTATTCAAACACTGTCTTAATCCCTGCATTTACAGAAACCAGAGTATGGACCTCACAGCATCACTTAACACTGTAAGTTTATGGATCAGACCATGCTTAGAGGAAGAGATAAAAGCACATGAAGATTCTCTACTGTTAGGGGAAGAATGGTGACCATGGGCCAGACCTACATAGTAGCTGAAGGAGATTATGACAAAAAGTAGGTGTCATGCAAGCTGCCATTGTGGAGAAAGTTATTGATGATCCCATCAGAATGGCAAGATAGCCTGAAAGGTACAACTCTGGCCCTTACATCCTGGGAGTAAGCAACGATACATAAAGCCTGCTCAATAGGAAACAATTCATGCTTGGTGCTATAAACCTAGCCCCACTACTAGTGGCTGATGAGGCCAGAGACTGTAGGAAAGAGCCAAGTACTGCCATCTCACCAAACCAGCATAATGTCTAACTTCTTTCTAAGTACTCATGCTTATCCTCACAGCTAGGTGTTGCTCTCACCTCTAACCAAGAAGGCTTCTTTTTGCAGCAGCTAGGGGCCACTACAGAAATTCACAACTCCATTCTGCCTTACCCTGACCTCCTCTAGGTCCAATATAAACAGTCTATGCAAATACCCCTTTTAAGATTCATAGATTCATGGTACACATTAGTACAGGCGTATTCTCTGTACTCTATGTTTGCCAACTGAATCTGACTCTTGATCCTCTGAACCAGGAGGTCTAAGTAGTCAAAACGCAGAGAACAACTAAACTGTAGGATGGCCAGTCCCAATTGGTACATCTACAATATGCTAAGGCTCCAGGAATGTCACAGAAGAGGGGACAGAGAGATTGTAAGAGCCAGAAGACCAGGATGAGACACCTGCTATAAAACTAGTTCTTTATATTTTCTTTATATGACAGTGGATATGTACCCAAGAAACCTCAACAATATGGTGCCTAAATAAGACCTAAAAAATAACACCACTAATAGACATGCCAGCATGGATGGTGGAATTCTCACAGGGATTTGTCTCTAGAAGAACTACAAGCCATCTGTGGTTTCTGGGAGAAGGAGAGTCAATCTTCTCCAGGGACCCCTGATGGATCAGCCAATCCCATGAGATCAGCCCAAAACACATATGAACAATGCAAAATGATTTCAGCAGGGTATATTTATAGATTTCATACATGAATTATATTCATTTAACAATTATAATTATATGTAACAATTATGTTTAAAGAATAAGAAGCCATTTGTAAAATAATAGTAAGATTACAGATGGGTCCAGAAAGTGGACAGGGGAGGAGCGAATGATATAAAATAATCGTGGGAGTCTCTGTGTGTTTATGAGTTTCTCAAGCTTTTGTTTGTTGTTCTTTGTTTGGTTGTTTGCTTTGTTTTATTCTGGTTTTTTTTTTTTTTTTTTTTTTTTTTTTTTTTTTTTTTTTTTTTTTTTTTTTGGTTTTTCGAGACAGGGTTTCTCTGTGTAGCCCTGGCTGTCCTGGCACTCACTTTGTAGACCAGGCTGGCCTCGAACTCAGAAATCTGCCTGCCTCTGCCTCCCGAGTGCTGGGATTAAAGGTGTGCGCCACCACGCCCGGCTTCTGGTTTGTTTTTTAATTTGCCTGTTTGCTCTCTAAAGAGAGAGAAGGAAGGCACAAAGTCGAAAGGGTAGAAAGGAGATTAGGAAGGGGAAAACAAATATATTGTATGAAAAAAGTGTGTTTTTAATTTAAAATAATATAAAATAAAATGGATCTATCCATGACAAAAGATATCAGGCATGAAGTATACAGAAAACAATCTGAAGACAATAGTTTAACTTAAAGAAAAAAAGTCACAATACGTGTAGAGTCCTTCATTTTTCTTTTAAGTCCTTCATTTTTAGTATAAGTAAATAAATACATGATATAGGTCATTGGAGCAACGACTTTGGAATAAACATCACTTATAAGAACACACAAAACCTTTCCCATGGAGTACTGTCCACCATGACTGGGGTCACTGTAAGCTTCAGTTCCTTCCTCAAACCATGACCCAGTGCCTGCCAGGGTATGTTAGGAGGATCACACTGCATCCCTGACTCTCTGAGCTCCTGCCTCCGTTCTAGAGTCTCAGGGCGAGCAGAAGCACATTTGAGGAGAAGCGGTTGCTGACAGACTGATGGAAACCCAGCTTCTGTCACAAACAGGCAAGTTATCCTAAGCGAGATCATATAACTTGGCTCGGGAATCTATCAGCAGACCTGAATTCTACGTCAGAATAAGGTGTCAGATAGGAAACTACCAACATTATGCAGTCTTCACCATAACAGTGTCATCCTGGGCTGGGTGTGCCCTGAAAGTCCTGTTCTTGACCCTGAAAAAAAGCAGTTAATTTCAATTGGTTATAAAACACATTGCAAACCAATCAATGCAGTGGACTTTAATTTTTCTATATACGTTATTTTTAAAAAGAGAAATAAAAGTTACAAATAAACAAATAAATCTAATTTTAAAAAAAGAAAGAAAGGGGAAAGCCAGGACCACAGATATGATTCAACAGGTAAAGCCACTTGCTGTCAACCCTGACAGCCAGAGTTCAATGCCCGGAACCCACATGGCAGAAAAAGAAGTGAACACAAAAGTTGTCCTCTAACTACTATAGATGTGCCACAGCGCGCGAACACAAATGCAAAATAAAGGTAACAAAAAAAAAAAAAGTAAAGATCTAAGAATATAAATACAGATGAGCTTGCCAGCCTATAGGAGAAAAAAGTAAAGATCTAAGAATATAAATACAGATGAGCTTGCCAGCCTATAGGAGTAAACCTCTATGTACAATCAACAGTTTTCACTTGCAATTCAGACTGAAAAGATGTGCCAGCTACTCAGGCTGAAAAGAAAGAAGAAAGAAAGGATCTGTTTCAATAGCTGGAAAGTAGAAACTGGCATCCCACGGCTGGAGACCCTGAGGGATGATGAGACAACATAGGTATCCCTGGGGCTGAAGAAGACAAACTGAGTGCACAGCACAAGAGAAGCAGCTACATCCCAGAGCTGCTCATGGCCTCCCAGAAGGCCATGTATGTGGTGATAGGGCCCTATGCCTGGTCTCAGTACTAGTTAACTTAAACTCTTAAATTAACAAGAAAACAGAAATGCTTTCTGATTAGTGATTAAGCATCTGATAAATTCTCTCTGAAGACAAGAAACAAAGTGCATATAAAATACAAATCTACAGCCAGGCAAGGGGACATATTCCTGCAACTTCCATTCTTAGGAGGCCAAGGTAGGATCAAGAGTTTGAGGCTAGCCTGGGCTACATGTGACCCATCTGAAAAATAAAATCTTTCAAACAACAACCACAAAAATAACAACAAAATTCTATTTGTTAGACCAACTGCTGTGGGGTCAATTGTAACTGGAGTCACACGTGACAGTTTTCAAAAGGTGGTGGGGGTGATATGCTGGAGCTACACTCCAAATTTGCAAAAGGCAGATTAGACCCAATGGGCATGTTAATTCAGACTGTAAATATTCTTAGTGAATTGTCCCCTTGCAATCAAACCTAGGGAAAGGCATTCCCTGGGTTGCTCCTTATCTCTTACTCCCTCTCTCTGACCCCCAATCACACATCTTAATTCTTCTGGTGTTCCTTTTATCTCTTAGTTGTTTTTTTAATATTTTACTAATTCTTTTAAATTTTTATATAACATATTTTGATTATAAACTTATCTCCCGACCACCAGTGAACCTACTCCTGCCCTGTGACATGTAAGCTGGGACCGCGTTTCTACACAGCTTTAGAAAGCTAACCACGGGTAGCTGAAAAGCTCCCTCTCTGTCACAATGTTTATTAGACTTCAGGTTGCAAAACAGTCAGTCGGAGAAAAATATGAGAATGAGTCTGCACAAGTCGATGCTGCAACATCCGCCTGACAATTGCGGTGCTCTGTCACCGTTCCCCTTCGTTGGCCACGTACGGAGAATAGATGGCGGCTTCAGTGTAACCTGGAGGACGCTACTGTGAAGGAACGTGTGGAGAATGCCAGACAGCACCAAGCAATCAGTGAGGTGAGGGCCTTCTGGAAAAAACACATCACTTAGAATACATTTTAAAAGGCGAAAATCTGAAAATAGTAGCAGACTGGGATGAAGGATGCTGTTTTGATAGACTCAATGGGAAATAGACAATTGCCACACATCAGTCTTTCCAGCCACATCCAACTTGAGCAGCGACAGTCCACAGGGTCATTTTGTACCTTGAAATACTAATGCATTTTTAAAAAATACTGTTTGATTTTCCGAGTAGCTTTGAAAGGGCAATAGAGAGTCCGGGTTATTGGGCTGTCATTATGCACCATGAAACAAAAGAGAATGCATTTGAATTGGATTCTGTCAGGTGGTTGGTGAAGCATGGCGAAGCCCAGAGAAAAGAAAAAAAACACATTTGGTCGTTTATGCGGCTCTCCTTTGTGATGCAAGGCAGGTAGGAAGGGTGGAGCACCCAGGGAATAAATAAAAAAAGAACCACACATACTCAAACACTCGCTAAATGCAAGGCAGTATTTCATGCTGTGGGCCAGTGATTTTTCAAATCAAATTGTTCAGAAAAATTATCTAGGTGAGCTTACAACAAAAATGGGGGGACTCACTTTAAAACATCTAAGTTAGACCACCTAAGCCAGGGCCCCAGCCAGGGCTTTTTAATAACCACACTGGGTGGCTCCAATGTAGCTACCTGGGAAGCCACTGTGCTAAGGCACATGTAAGTACTAAGGCACTCCCTGTCATCACATTCTGTAGAGAACAACCCTTGATAAAACGTAGAGTGTATATGAAGTATTCTGAGTGTTTGCAGTACATCAACACAAGGGATATGGTAATGCAGAAAGCAATTGTTTACCTCTGCCTTTGGACTAAGCACTGAGATGGGAAGATTATGATGCAAAGACCAAGCAGAGCAATAGAGCATCTTCGCATCTCATTAAATTATTTCAGGTTCTAATTTTAAGATGTATGTAGTTGTAAGAGGCAAAAAAATAAAAAAATAAAAATAAAAGTATACATAGGAAAACATGCAAATAAATAAAAGGCTTTAGCTATGCCTAAAAATTAACCTTTGAAAATTTTTTATATTTTTTTAATTAGGTATTTTCTTCATTTACATTTCCAGTGCTATCCCAAAAGTCCCTCATACCCTTCCCCCCTCCCCTACCCACCCACTCCCACTTCTTGGCCCTGGCATTTCCCTGTACTAGGGCATATAAAGTTTGCACACAATGGGCCTCTCTTTCCACTGATGGCCAACTAAGCCATCTTCTGATACATATGCAGCTAGAGACACGAGCTCCAGGGGGGATACTGGTTAGTTCATATTGTTGTTCCACCTATAGGGTTGCAGATCCCTTTAGCTCCTTGGGTACTTTCTCTAGCTCCTCCACTGGGGGCACTGTGATCTTTTTTTAATTATATTGTGCTGCATAGTTTAAGTCATCTTAACAAGCTAGAGCTATTTTGGAAGAGGGAATATCAATTGAGAAAAATGTCCCCCATGGCCTGTGGGAAAGCCTGTAGCATTGCTGATTAAAGTGGGATGGCCAAGCTCACTGCCTGTGGTGAAGGGGCTGGGCTAGCAGTCTGGGGTTCTATAAGGAAGCTGACTGAGCAAGCCATGGGGATCCATCCATGGCCTCTGTGCCAGCTCCTGTCTCGAGTCTCTGTCCTGCCTGAGTTCCTTCCCTGGCTTCCTTCAGTGCTAGACTGAGATGTGGAAAGGAAAGGAAAGGAAAGGAAAGGAAAGGAAAGGAAAGGAAAGGAAAGGAAAGGAAAGGAAAGAGACCTGCCTTCACCAAGTAGCCTATTATCATGGTGTTTTATCACAGCAGTAGAAATCCTAACTACGATACATATAAATCATCCCGCAAACGAACAATTAGCATAGATATAATTACTTAATAACATTCATAATAGGAAAAATTCATTAGAAGAATATGCTAAATTGTTTAATTTTTAATGGCCTCTAAAAATATTCATTTTAATTCACCCAACTAATTAAATTGACTACATTTGTCTTACCAACATCTAAAAGCCAATGACTTTTATTAAATGAAGATGAAGAGGGGAAAAGACATATAAGAGCAGAAAATGTACAGCAAATTAACTAAGTGCTTTCTGTGTTCTAGGTCTGATACCAGACATTGCTCTTTTGTCTTAGTTTTCACCCAGCTCAGGTAGGCTCCATGTTACCCCCTGCTGTGAGGCAAGTCTTGGCTATCACCAGCAAAACTAAAGTTAGAACCTGTAAGCTCCAAATTTGAACTATTGCCTGCCCCCCAAGCTCTCCAGAGTGCTGTTACAGTGCCCTTACTCCTTCTATTCAACTCTGCTATGGTTTGAATATGCTTTTCCATATACTTAAACACTTGGTCCCCAGCTGGTGGCACCTTTAGGACAGAAGGCAGAGCCAGCTGACATAGGCCATCCTGAGGATTATATACTGTCCCTGCCTCTTGGCCCAAACTCTCTCCTTCCTGTCTGCTACTGGCAGGTAACCACAAAGCTGCCCTGGACCAGCCCTCTCTAGCTACCATGCTGTTCCAATCAAATTCCTGTTCTTATGGTAAAATACTCTGACAACAAGCAAATTCGGAGAGAAAGGTATTCCTTTACATTTACTATTCCAGGTTATAGTCCATCACTGCTGGGAAGTCAATTCAAGGACTGCTGTCCATACTACATCCACAGTTCAGAACAGAGAAAAATGACTACACCTTTGCCTTTCTGCATGCTTGCTTGCATACTTGCCTGATGAATGGATGGATGGATAGATAGATGGACAGATGGATGGATGATTGTGTTCTGCTCCATTCTTCCCTCTTAGTTGAGTACCCATTGCCTAGGGAATGGTTGTTCTCACAGTGGACTAGATCTTCCCACATCAATTAACTTAAGACACTCTACAACAGATATGATCACATGTCAGCATAATGTAGATAATCTCTCATTGTCAGAATGTCTTCCCAAATAATTCCAGGTTGTCACTGAGGAGAGCCAGTGATATAGACCAAAGGCAACTGTTTCTCTGTGCCATGATATGCTGCTGCTGTCCCTTTCTTAGGTCCATGACAATCTTTAATCAACATATATTTCACAGTGTGTATAGTATCTCTAACAAGTATTTCATTTGCATTTGAAATATTGTATCTAATAGGATCTAACCTCACCCTAAGATATGAAGGAATTAATTATTAACTATTTTTCTGTCATAATAGCACATCAAAGCCCTGGTTGCTTGCATACATGCAAAAGAAGTTTAAAATACTTTATATATTCTTGGTAGATTTAAGATATAAGAAAATGTTCTATTTATTTAAATAAATAAACATTAGAAGCATTGTAAAGCAGTATAGAACAGGGTAAAACTTGTTCTCTGTCCTTCAAATATCTAAGAATTAAAAGGGAAACAATCCCTTTACATAGGAAGTAGTGAAGCACAACAGAGTAGAAAATTGCTCTGTGCCCCAGAGAAGCTATTTGCTAGAAAGAAGATTGAAGGATTGGGAAATGGCTCCATGGATAAAGAGCTTCCCGTGCAAGCACCAGGACCTGAGTTTTGATCCCTAACACTCACATAAAAGCAGGCATGACAGCATACACCTGTAATCCTAGAACTAGAGAGAAGAGAAATGTTGGTCCCCAAAGCTCACCCACCATTCTGTCTTGCCAAAGCAGCCAGGTTCAGCTTCTGGGCAGAGAAACCATGTCAAAAAGAAAGAAAGAAAGAAAGAAAGAAAGAAAGAAAGAAAGAAAGAAAGAAAGAAAGAAAGAAAGAAAGAAAGAAAGAAAGAAAGAAAGAAAGAAAGAAAGAAAGAAAGAAAGAAAGAAAGAAAGAAAGAAAGAAAGAAAGAAAGAAAGAAAGAAAGAAAGAAAGAAAGAAAGAAAGAAAGAAAAAGAAAAAGACTGAAAAAGATAGAGGGGAGCATCAAAAGTTGACCTCTGGCAGGCAAACATACCTGCACATACAGGGTCATATGTCCTTCCCCCAATACATACACAGACAGGCACACCCACACTCACATGCACATACCCACATACACACACACACACACACACACACAGAGAGAGAGAGAGAGAGAGAGAGACTAAATTTATTGACCTTCTTGGGAATGTAGTTCAGTTGGTAAAGTATACAGACAGCATCTTTGTGACCTTGGTTTCAGTCCCTAGCACTATTAAAAAAAAAAAAAAAAAAACAACAAATAAATAAATAAATAAATCAGTGTTCATAACTAGAAGATGGAAGACTCAAAACTACCATGAATAGTTTTCAATGTCACACTATCCTTTCTATTGCCAAGATCAAAACTTTGCCCACCCTATGAGAAACTAGGCTAGAGGTTACTCAGCCTATGTTCTGGCAAAAAAAAAAAATATATATATATATATATATATATATATATATATATATATATATATATATATAATATTCTGCCTATATGTCAAGAACCTGCATGGGTTTAAAGTCAAAAGATCACCCATCATCAGAAAAACTTTCTCCTGCAGTAGACAAAAATGAACACAGTAAACAACAACAGGTTAATGTACACAGAGCACTCTATCCTCAATGGAATATCTCCTTCAAACCCCTCCTCTCAGTGCTTGGGGAACTATGAGGAAGAGAAAGCAGAAAGATGTTCAGTGGCAATGGGTATGGATGACAACAAGGAAACAAGGCCTTCTAGACACAACAAGACTAATGACTAGACTGTGGCAGCTTGAGCAGGAGCTGCACAGGTCTAAGCTAGGTGGGGTCCCAGCACTGGGAGTGGAAGTGGACATATGCCTGCATCCCTAGTCCAAAAGCTACCTTCAGTTGATAACCACTCACAAAGGGAAAAGTAGTTTTCTCCAACCAAGTCTCCCTAGGTATATAAACTACACTTAAGGGGATGCACCGTGCCCAGCAGCAGATGGCCAACATAGAACAAACTTAGTGGCATTTTGGAGAAGTTTTTCTTCATTATGTTTCATTCTGTTATCTCATAATACTTTGTCAGGGCATGTTTTTGTGCTTAGTTTTTGCTTATTGGTTGGTTGGCTGATGGTTAGTTTTTACCTGCAAGTCTTTTGTATACATATTAATATTTTTTAATTTAATGTATTTGTGGGATTCCAGTGTGTGCCAATGTGTGTGTGAGTATTTTTTTCTTGTGATTTCTCTTTGGTTCTTTGTTTTTAATACCTGTTTGTTTGAAGAAAGACAGGAAAACACAATCAAACAGGAGATGGAATTGAACAAAACCATCCAAGACCTAAAAAGGGAAGGAGAAACAATAAAGAAAAAACAAAATGAGACAACACTGGAGACAGAAACTCTAGGAAAGAAATCTGGAACCATAGATGCAAGCATCAGCAACAGAATACAAGAGATGGAAGAGAGAATCTCAGGTGCAGAAGATTCCATAGAGAACATGGGCACAACAATCAAAGAAAATGAAAATGCAAAAAGATTCTAACTCGAAACATCCAGGAAATCCAGGACACAATGAGAAGACCAAACCTACGGATAATAGGAGTAGATGAGAATGAAGATTTTCAACTTAAAGGGCCAGCAAATATCTTCAAAAAAATTATAGAAGAAACCTTCCCAAACCTAAAGAAAGAGATGCCCATAATCATACAAGAAGCCTACAGAACTTCAAATAGACTGGACCAGAAAAGAAATTCCTCCCGACATATAATAATCAGAGCAACAAATGCACTAAATAAAGATAGAATATTAAAAGCAGTAAGGGAAAAAGGTCAAGTAACATATAAAGGCAGGCCTATTAGAATTATACCAGACTTCTCACCGGAGGCTATGAAAGTCAGAAGATCCTGGACAGATGTTATACAGACCCTAAGAGAACAGAAATGCCAGCCCAGGCTACTATACCCAGAAAAACTCTCAATTACCATAGATGGAAAAAACAAAGTATTCCATGATATAACCAAATTCACACAATATCTTTCCACGAATCCAGCCCTTCAAAGAATAATAAAGGGAAAACACCAATACAAGGACAGAAACTACACCCTAGAAAAAGCAAGAAAGTAATCCTTCAACAAACCTAAAAGAAGTCAGCCTCAAGGACAGAATCCCAACTTTAACAACAAAAATAACAGGAAGCAACAATTACTTTTCTTTCATTTCTCTTAACATCAATGGACTCAATACCCCAATAAAAAGACATAGAATAATAGACGGGCTACACAAACAGGACCAAACATTTTGCTGCTTAAAGGAAACCCACCTTAGGGGAAAAGACAGACACTACCTCAGAATGAAAGGCTGGAAAACAATTTTCCAAGCAAATGGTCCGAAGAAACAAGCTGGAGTAGCCATTCTAATATCGAATAAAATCGACTTCCAACCCAATGTTATCAAAAAAGACAAGGAGGGGCACTTCATACTCACCAAAGGTAAAATCTAACAAGATGAACTCTCAATTCTGAATATCTATGCTCCAAATGCAAGGGCAGCCACATTCAGAAAAGAAACTTTAGTAAAGCTCAAATCACACATTGCACCAAACACAATAATAGTGGGAGACTTCAACACCCTACTCTTACCAATGGACAGATCCTGGAAACAGAAACTGAACAGAGACACATGGACACTAACCGAAGTTATGAAACAAATGGATTTAATAGATATCTACAGAATATTTTACCCTAAAACACAAGGATATACCTTCTTCTCAGTGCCACATGGTACCTCCTCCAAAATTGACCATATAATTGGTCACAAAACAGGCCTCAACAGATACAAAAATGTTGCAATTATCCCATGAATTCTATCTGATCACCACAGACTAAGGCAGACTAAGGCTGATCTTAAAAAACAACATAAATAATAGAAAGCCAACATTCACGTGGAAACTGAACAACACTCTACTCAATGATTCCTTGGTTAAGGATGAAATAAAGAAAGAAATTAAAGACTTTTTAGAGTTTAATGAAAATGAAGCCAAAACATACCCAAACTTATGGGACACAATGAAGGCAATCCTAATAGGAAAACTCATAGCCCTGAGTGCCTCCAAAAAGAAACTAGAGAGAGCATACACTAGCAGCCTACCCCACCCGGGGATCCATCCCATAATCAGCCACCAAAACCAGACACTATTGCATATGCCGACAAGATTTTGATGAAGGGATCCTGGTATACCTGTCTCAGATGAGGCTATGTCAGTGCCTGGCAAATACAGAAGTGGATGCTCACCGTCATCTATAAGATGGAACACAGAGCTGCCAATGTAGAAGCTAGAGAAAGGACCCAAAGAGCTGAAGGGGTCTGCAACCCTATAGGTGGAACAACAATATGAACTAACCAGTACCCCCAGAGCTCATGTCTCTAGCTGCATATGTAGCAGACGATGGTCTAGTCGGCCATCAGTAGAAAGAGAGGCCCCTTGGCATTGCAAACTGTATATGCCCCAGTACAGGGGAATGCCAGAGCCAAGAAGCAGGAGTGGGTGGGTAGGGTAACAGGGCTGGGGGGAAGGTATAGGGAACTGTCGGGATACCATTTGAATTTTGAAATGTATATAAATAAAATATCTAATAAAAATTACAAAAAAAAAGAATTGTTAAAAACAATGAAGATTTTTGAAGTTGAACTAAATGAGTTTTGCATCCTGAGATTGCCATGACTCTGTGGGTACTAAGGGCAGAGAATTTTGGCTTCTATTCAAAACCTTCCCCATAGGCACGTATTGAACACCTGATTCTTATCTGATGACACCATTTGGTAGATTATGTAGTCTTTGTTAGGTAGAGACTTGCTGAAGGAAGTATGTCACTAGAGGATGGATCTTGAAGTTCTATAACTTAGTTCCACTTCCTGTTCTCTTTCTGCTTCCTGAGATGATGCAATATGACGAGTTGGCCTCCTATACCTGTCACCATGCCTGCCTTGCCACAGTGCACTTTATCCCTCAGGAACTCAGAGACAAAATAAACCCTTCTCCTTAAGTTGTTGGGGCCAGAGTGTTCTATCACAGCAACACAAGGGAAAATAAGAGCTCATTATGTTACATGGAGTTAGCTGCATGGACTTATTAAATGCATCAAGTCAACTTCCCCTTTGCGGAGTCCTCAGAATACCCACTTCGGTCCTTCCTGAGGTCATAGTATAATAGAAGGAAAGCCAGAGTGGGAAGGGTTATCTGTCATAGGCAATATCTGCCACAACTGCTATACTAACGTTCAACACGTCACACTGTGCCACCTTCACAAACCCAAGGTCCCATGTAGCACATCACTAGGGTTCTTCTCAGACGCAGAAAGGACCCACTCAATCTGCCTTAGTGTAAATCTCCTTCTGGTGACTGAAGCAAGCAGGAAGTCAACCCCATCCGTATGAGGCAGGTAATACAGAAGCTGAGTTTAATTCACCTGCACAGAAGCACTTCAGCCAGTATTCGTGTTGTGGTAATACAACCTTAACACCCACAGATTTTTCTTTCCTACCTGCAGTGACTCTGAAGAAAATGAGAAGTCAGGTTACTTCTGGTTGGCCTTATGGGACACATGTGTAGTCATTTGTAATTTCTTATTTGATACTTCTTTTTTTTAATTTTTAATATTTTTTATTACATATTTTCCTCAATTACATTTCCACTGCTATCCCAAAAGTCCCCCATACCGCCCCCCACTTCCCTACCCACCCATTCCCATTCTTTTGGCCCTGGCATTCCCCTATATTGGGGCATATAAAGTTCGCAAGTCCAATGGGCCTCTCTTTCCAGTGATGGCCGACTAGGCCATCTTTCGATACATATGCAGCTAGAGACAAGAGCTCCGGGGTACTGGTCAGTTCATCATGTTGTTCCAACTATAGGGTTGCAGATCCCTTTAGCTCCTTGGGTACTTTCTCTAGCCTCTCCATTGGGAGCCCTGTGATACATCCAATAGCTGACTGTGAGCATCACTCCTGTGTTTGCTAGGCCCCGGCACAGTCTCACAAGAGACAGCTATATTTGGGTCCTTTCAGCAAAATCTTGCTAGTGTATGCAATGGTGTCAGCGTTTGGAAGCTGATTATGGGATGGATCCCTGGATATGGCAGTCTCTAGATGGTCCATCCTTTCATTATTTGATACTTCTAATGTTTGTTTTAAAGGTGTAGATTGTGGGAAATCCTCTTGCCTGTTTGGGATAAGCGTACTACACAGTGAGAAAGTATAGAAGTTGGGGGTCTTAGAGTTTTAGGTTGCCTTAGGATTTGACGTTGGGAGCCATTGCCAGTGGAGAGCTGCATACTGAAGAGGTAAGATCACAAGGAGTCTCTATTCTGGTTCAAAGCCCTTTCCTTCTAGCTCCCCGCAGGAAGGTAGACCTGTGGTCAGTCCAAGTGGAAACTGAATTAATAAGACCCAGTAGAGAAGATGAAAATCATACACTGAGATTTTGATGTCACACTATGAAATTGATTTGTGTCCTGAAATCTATGGAGGTTTCTGGTCATCAGCTTGGAATCTGTCAAGGCAGCTACTTCGTGGTGAGGTGGCTGGAGTGACATAGGAAGGACTCAGGAGAGGCTACTGGACAGTCTAGGGTCTGAGGCACTGGTCCAGGAGAAAGATGGTGAAAGGCTAATTGGAAACAAAGACCACAGCATGAAATCCAGGGAACAGGTGACTGCACGGAAGAAAGGTAACACCAGTCAGCATCCCTTCTATGCAACCCAGCTTCCCTACTTCCAAAACAGCACCCACTCTCTATTCTCCTTCTGCCTCCCCGAGGCAGAAACACCGCATGCCATTGATGCTGTGTTCTATCCAGCCTTATACATATATCTGCCACATAGGCCTATTTAGCTTTCAGAAACAGCTGAGATCAAGGAACATAAAGGGTTCTTCAAGATGAACAGGAGCAAACTGGAGACTTTGCAATGTCCGGCTGCTCTGTTCTCTCTGCACTGATCAGAATCCTGTTCCAAACAGATTGCATCTTCTACCTCTGAAGTTTCTCTCTGTTCTAACAATATTAAACAGGCTAAGCAACTCCAGACTTCAGTGTCTGTAGGAGCCAGGCCTGTCTGGGTTTCTTAGACTCCCCCCAGGCAATTTCCTGTCAAGCGAGACAGGCCTCAGAACTCCCCTTAATGTACCTGTTAGACTCAGAACTGCCTCCTCTGCCTGATTAATTTCCCAAGGGGAACAATCTGCTTGTTTTAGAACCTTCCTGCTTCAGAGCAAGAGCTGAGAAGATCCAACTAGATCAAGAGGGATCAGGGAATGAGCCTTGTGGGGTGTCCTCTGAAAGACACAGGGCAGTGTTAAGAAAACCAAGGAAAACAAAAATCTCATCAGCAACCACAAACCTGGTAAACAGAACCTGCAGGACCAAGCTGAACCTGCCTTTCATAGACGTTCTCCCAACCACTAGAAATATAGGAAGAAGGGTCATATTTCTGATTAAAAATATATTTTTTCTATAACATTTTTACCTATAAGCAGAATAAATTCAAATAAAGTTATAAATAAATAGATGATAGAGTGGTGGATAGATGGGTAGATAGACAGACAGACAGACAGATAGATAGATAGATAGATAGATAGATAGATAGATAGATAGATAGACAGATGATAAATATACATATGCACATAATATTATCTTTACAAAAGAACGGCATGTGTGTAAGACTTAAAGAAATGTTTTCTTATTTCTTACTTATTTCTTATTTGGAGGTGCACATGTTCTGTGGTGTACATGTGGAGTCAGAGGCCAGCATTTGGGAGCTGGTCCTCTACACCTTGGATTGCAGGTATCAGACTTTACTTACCGAGCCACCTTCCTAGCCCTCTACAATGATTTTAAACAAGTATCTCTGTTGAAAATCATTACTAGAATAAATACCATCACAGTCTCATGTCTGGTAACTTTAACAAAACACCAAAGTTCAGGGAGGGTAAGTGACTAACCTTAGGTCACAGAGCAGTTCAATCAGAAGTGGAATTCTTACACACTAGCTCCCAGACCTATATTTATTTTCCAATTGCACCAAGCCTCTGCCTTTCCCAGGAGATAAGGAACAATTAAGAAACAAATCAAGCAGCCTTTTACATCAATCTTCATGCTATGTGTGGTTCCAGGCAATGTATTTAACTTCTCTACACATCATCTACTTTTTCTATGCACAATATGAAGGTGTTCTGCCTTCATATTGGTCTATGTGAGAATGTCATATTTGAGACCTCATCATAATAACGGGAATAGTTAAATAGGATTATATATACTAAATATTGATAAAAGCAGGCATGCTAAAATATAACATAGCCAATATTGTTACTATGTCCTTCAATTAAAATGCTCAATTAAACTATGTGGTGATGTCTGGGTGGCTCATTTTCACTTGATTTTTAATTTAGTTTTTATTTGGGGACATGGCACTCATGGCATGACACCACGTGGAGGTGATAGAACAAGGTCGGGCATTGGTACCCACTTCACCTTGTTGAGGCAGAGTCCCTAGTTCCTGCAGTTTCACATGATCTGTCAGGTGGCTCTTGAGGCTTCAGGTAATTATCATATCTCTGTCTCCCACCTTTTCATAGGAATGCTGGGATTGCAGGTGCATGACACATCATCAAGATTGTTTTTATTGTAGTTTTAAAGTCCAGTTGTTATCCCCCTTCTACACTGCCCTCTGACTGTTCCAAATCTCACTCCTCCTCTCCCGGTTCCAAGAGGATTTCCCCACCCCTTACCCCACCAGACCTCTCCACTCCCTGGGGCCTCAAGTCTCTTGAGAGTTAGGTGCCTCTTCTCTCACTGAGGCCAGACCAGGCAGTCCTCTGCTGAATACATGCTGGGGGCCTCATATCAGCTAGTGCATGCTGTCTGGTTGGTGGTTCAGTGTCTGAGAGAACTCTGGGGTCCAGGTTAGTTGAGACTGCTGGTCTTCCTATGAGGTTGCCCTCCTCCTCAGGTTCTTTTAGCTTATCCCTAATTCAACCACAAGGGTCCTGGCTTCTGTCCATTGGTTGGGTGGAAGTATCTGCATCTGACTCTTTGGGCCTCTGTATCTGCTGTTGGGCCTCTCGAGGGCAGCCATGCTAGGCTCCTGTCTGTAAGCACACCATAGCATCAGTAAGAGTGTCAGGTCTTGGAGCCTCCCCTTGAGCTTGATCCCAATTCAGGCTGGTCACTAAACCTCCTTTCTCTCAGTCTCTTCTGCACTTTTGTTCCTGCAGTTCTTTTAGACAGAAACAGGCTTATACATAGATTCTGAGGATCAAACTCCAATCATCTGTCATTCCTAGCTACCAATTTTACCCTCTGCGGCATCCTTCTGGTCCCATCTCAATTTTAAGTGAAAAAACAAAAACTTAAAACCCTTAGATAGATTTGCAGGGTGTGACAATGCACTAACACAAACTATCCATAATAAGGAAACTGACATCTGAGCATGTGCTCTTCCCTTTTCTGTGCACTCAGCTTTAAGAGATGAAAGCTTTCCCTGAGCATAGAGACACACACCAGCCATCCCAGACCCTTGGCGACTGAGCTAAGGGAGTCAAGAATCCAAGGATAGCCTTTGCTATATAGCAAGTCTGAGGCTAGATTGGGCTAGCTGGAAAACAAAAGACAAAACTTGAAATTTCCCAAGATTTTTCAGGTGCAAAGCTTATTTAAGGTTCATCGTCTTTCAGATGAATCTCAACTCACAACCCATGACTTTTTCTCCCCAGTTTATTGTATTAGTAAAGACCTATGACATCCCTCCAATTTGGACCTGGCCAAGTAGAGCCAATGCCTTCTATTCTACTGAATTCCATCCCTCCTTGTCTCCTGCCAGTCCACTCAGAATATAGCAAAGGGGTCTCCGAGACATACTGTAGTCCTTCTCTCTCCTAGTTTTGAGTTTGCTGAATTCCTTCTCTAGAATGTAATAGTCAAACCTGATTAAATGTTGAAATCATGCAAAGAACTTCAAAAAAACACAAATGTCTGCCTTCTACCTTCAAGGAGTATGAGTTAGTTGTTCTGGGACACAGCCTGGCATGCAGATTTTGTTTTCAGAGCCTCCCAGATAATTCTAAAGTACAGCCAAGGAAATGAGCCTCAGATAGGTGACAAGGTTAGAAGCTGAGGAGAGTAACACAGGCAGCCCTTCTTGTGGGAAACCTTGTCAGTGCATCCTGACGTTGGGTTGACCACATCTCCCTCAGCTACTCTAAAATGCCCACTCTACAGTTCTCCCTAAGCTGACTTGTATCCATCTGCTGATATGCCCACCTCCCAGCTCTTCACTGTGAGCTACAGAAAACAGAATTCCCTTCTCTGTGCTCTCTAAACTTCGGACAAAAGTGGCATACAGATGGTGCTTAGCAAGCTCTAGTCATAGCAAACAGGGCTTGTTACTTCTATTTCTCTGACCCAAGTTTCCAGGTGAGAGCAATTTTTTTTTTCAAAAAATTCTGACTATGCTGCTACAAAAGGAACATTTCAAGGACACTCAAAAACTACCCAGTGACAAAGCCAGTCCCTATCAATAAGTCAGAAACAGATGTGAGGCAGTTCCTGTTGGCTTATAACTTTCAAAGTGTTCTTCCTAGGGCTTCTCCAGTAGGAAAATAATTAAAGACGAGGCATATTACCTGTTCCATTGTGCCTGTGCCTGGTCCTGGTCCCTGCCCATTGTTCAGATAAGACAAGACTGATGAATGTGAATATGTCTGAAGTTAAAGCAGGCAGGAGATAATGAAAGCGGCTGATTGGAAAGTCCTTATCAACTCAAGAAAATTCTGAGATACACAAAGCAGGAGGACCGCATGCCAACCTGTCTTCCAAAGTCACAAAGTTGAACAGTAGTGGCTGCAAACTCTGCAGGCTTCTCCCTACCATTGCTCACAAGTCATAGCAGTCCCTTATGTAGAACTTTGGAGAGATCCAGAGCTCAGGCTCAGCAGCCCCCAGTTCCATTCGAAAGGAAAATGCTTACAAAGAGCACAAAGCCCAACATTATCGTCACTGTTAATAAGCTTTAAAAAATATCAAAATTACTTATACTGATTGTTGTTGCTTTCTAAAGCTTGGGTGTGGCTCTCCCTTTCAAACCTCTGTTCTCCACTGACATTCTATCACCAAGTCCTGAGGGGCTTCGGCTATGAGTTCTGCTGCAAAAATTCATCTTCTTCAAGCTCCAACTTCTACTCATTGTGTTTCTTAGAAACCTTTGGAAAAATTAGAAAACTACTGTTACTCTCAACTGTGTTGAAAATACCCATGGTCTTCTTGTTTGTTGCTATTGTTATTTTGTTACAGTAAAGGAATCTTTAATCTTCAGTGTTTCTTGATTTTGGTTCTCACCCCGTGGCAGGGATCTCAATGTACCAGTCCATTCTTACAATGAGGCAACATTTGTTGGAGAGAACATTGGTCCAAGGCTTCAGTCAAGGCACTACAGTCTAATCATTGAAGGTTGTAATGTGACTATGGAGCTGGAGTATCTGAGCTCAGAACTTAGTCATAATCCCCACTTACAAGCTTTGGCATGTTTCCATTATGAAATCTATAAAATCTGTCTGAGACATGAAGAAATGCCTAAGACTGTGTTGAACATTGGTATGCATCCCAACATGAGCAAATCTAATTGCCACTCTTGTAATCGTCATCCTTCTGGACAGGACCAGTAGTGTTTTCTCCCTTGCCACTAGTTCAATTTACTGGGGTTATTTCTTAATATTATCCTTATAATTATTAATATAATTAACAATATTCTTAACATTCTTGCCGTGTTGTTTAAAATGCCCATGGCATTTCTCTTTGACTCTGGGAGTATGGAGTATAATCACTGTGTCCTTTGGGAGTTTCAGGGCTGTCTAGTTCATCCTCTCACTTGTCATTGATTCTCGATGGATTCTTTCTTCAGTTATAGCATGCCTATAGCTCTCCCACCCGCAGATTTTCAAGTCCTACCACGGGTAGAAAATTATTAGGTCTCCTTTCTGTATTTTAGTCACACTTTTAAAATATATAATGGATGTTTTAAAAGCCATAATTACCATGTATGGTATTATATTATTCTTTGGTATTTTAACAGAACATTAACTCCAGAGAGTTCCCACACTTGAAATCATTTTTTAGAACATGAGATACTTTCCCAAACCAAGAATGAAAAAAATATGGCAAGTCAAGCATTGGACTAACTAAAGAAGCTGCTGTAGCCTAGGACAGAAAGGAGAAGTTTGTATTTTGGATGCCTTTCTTCTATGATACAATGGTAGAAAACCGACACGGACTACAGTAAGTCTACATGTCAGTGAACTTTGCCTTGGAGGATCACTCTAACCCAGATTCTGTTTATTTTCAGCCAGGACACTCTTGGGAGCTATTTTCTGCTCAGATGTTATGAAGGAACATGATATTGCATGGAGAAAATGCACTGGGAAGGCATATGATTATGAAGAGCTTTGTAGAGCCAACATCTCAAATAATTTGACTATGGATGTATCCTCAAAGCTGTATAGATGCTAGAATCTATGTTCTTAACATTTCAGGATTTATTTTCCACTAGCTTCCCATCATTTGAACTTTACCTACCTTTTTTTCATAGCTTTTCATCAAGAATACTTCACATCCTAATGGGTATGTCTCAATCACCAAGTCATATGGGCACATCTTAACATCGGGGACTAGAGAATGGTAAGAAGTGGCTCAGAGAAGAGTAAGTGAAACAACAAAATTGGAAACCACATTGTTAGCTTGTACACTCACACAACCATTGAATACCCTAGGTACCCTTTCCATCACAAATGACTCTCTATCATTTCATTACAAGGCACTAACATTTTTTTTTCAATAGTCTAAGAGTAACTTAAACCCTCTTAGTCACAATCATACTTCCATTCAAAAAAAATGCTTCTAGGAGTTGATGATTTAGTTCAGCTGTTAGAAAGCTTGCTTCATATTCCTGGAGCCCCAGGTTGATCTTTGGAACCATGACATATTCTTCTAATATGCTACCTTATATTTCAATTAATAAGATTTAAGTTAAAACATAATTAGATGACTAGCAAAAAAAAGTATCTGAGGGGGCAAGAGCTAAGGTAAACCAAATTGAGATTAAGGTCAATTGTCAAAATTTGGAAGAAACTCTGTGTGTGTGTGTGTGTGTGTGTGTGTGTGTGTGTGTGTGTGTGTGATGGATAATGCTGAGTAATTTTTATTGTTGAATAGAAATTGGGCAAAAATTCTATGTATAACAAAGGGACATGGGTAATCATACTAAAACATGCAAAGATGCTATGGGTGCTCAAACCATAAAAAACACGGGGAAGTTCCTTGAGACCTTAGACAGGAAAAAAAAAACATGAATTACAGGCAAAATAACTATCTAGTTGAAGGCAGACTTAACAGCTCCATTCATTCCCTGCAATGAATTAACCACAAACTGAACTACTTCTAACACTAAGTTATTGCTTGACATTTGTGGAGGACCAAGAGCCACGTGGGTCTCATTTGGCTAAAATTAAGATTTTTAACAGCACTGTGTTCTCTCTGGAGCCTCTAAGTAGAGCCCATCACCCTTACCTTTTCATCCTCTAGAGGCAATGAGCTTTCTTTGATTCCTAACCCTTTCCTTTGTCTTCAAGGTCAATGAGAGCCATCTGTCACTCCTATACTTATACTTTTGACATGCCTCCACCATACATTTCTACATTTATGCACCCCTATGGTGACTTTAGGACCCCACCTATAGTATAAGCTAATCTTACCTCAGGGCCAGATAAATTAATATAACTCCCTTTCTCTGAAAAGTAACAGGGCTTCTGGCACGGGTATGTTGGTGTGGGGAGAGAGCCTATGATCCCAGTCATGACAACACCGCTGTGGGAGAGAAGAAAGAAGGCATGTAAGAAATGATGCATGACAGGAGAAGACCCTTGTGTGCAAGGGGAGAGAATGGAAAAGCTCGAGTGTGATTTCAGGGTCATATTAAATTGGGAATTATAAATTAATATGACTTTAAGTATTAGCTGAACAAAGGAACTATATCCATCAGAACATGCATTATGGTCTTACTTACTTCTAATCATCTATAATGTCTCCCATGAAGGAGGCAAGGGGGGAAGACATGTTACCCTTTCTGTATCTGCACGTTAATTGGAACAAAACTCAGGACAAGAGGTTACTTAATGTACTCATCGTTCAGGGAATAACTCAGGTACCAAGGTCCTTTGGAAGGGGCTCTCCCTACTCCTCGAAGAATTAATTTCTCCTCCATGGATAACTTTCCCCAGTGCTTTCCTTTCCAGAGGTACTTATCATTCTGAAATATAATTTCCTGTCTCTGCACCTGTCTCTCCTCCAGGATGACGAGGTCCTTTCGAGGACAGAGACTGTGACTTATATATCTTTGTATTCTATACAGCAATCCTAGTGGCTAATATAAAGAAGAGTCAATGTGTGTGTTGAATGAAACCCTGTAAGATGAACAGAGAGCACGCTGAACTCCAGTCTTCGGTGGGAAGGTGGGATTTGGGGAATACAGGGATAAGGAGAGCAGCTTTCAAATTAGAATGGAGAACAATAAGTCTCTACTTCCTGCAGATGCGATTGAAGAGAGACTGGTGACTAATAGGAACTAGGAAGTGGAGAAAATTTTCCTGTGATTGACTGTAGATTAGAAAAGCAAGGTCAAAACGCAGACAAGAACGCTACCTGCTATGATTTTACACATAGTCGAGCACACTCAGCATACAAATGACTGTTAGACAGTGGGGACAAACATGGTTTCTGAAAGTGGAGCTGGAATGTTTAAAAAGATAAAACTTTTAACCCTTGGTGGGGAAAAAAACTAATGCGAGCTGACTACCTAGGAAGCAGGACAAATGGGATTCCTCTCATCCTCTGAAACTAAAAATTCAAGTGTTTTGCCAACTCTAAGTAGAATGAAAAAGGGATTGCAAACTCTAAGCTTGCTGTCTTAGTCAATGTTCTACTACTGTGAAGAGATACCATGGCCACAGCAACTCTTGTAAAAGAAAGCATTGAATTGGGGCTGGCTTGCAGCTTCAGAGGTTTAGCCCATTATCATCATGGCAGGGAGCACAGTGGTGCTCAGGCAGACACACTGCTGGAAAAGAAGCTGAAAGCTCTGCCCCCAGACCTGCAGGCAGCAGGAAGGGAGAGCCACTGGGCTTGTCTCTGGCTTCTGAAATTTCAAGACCCATTCTCAGTGACACCCTTCTTCCAACAAGGCCACATCTACTCCAGGAAGACCATACCTTCCAATCCTTTTTAAGTAATGCCACTTTCTGATGACTAAGTATTCAAATATATGAACCTACAAGAATATTCTTTTTTACACTACCACACTGGCTAACTCCAAGAAGGCAAGCAACAGAAGAGTGAATATGTGGCTATGTAGCAGAATGGGTGTTCAAGTTTTCTTTCCTTTAAATAGGCTTTCCACTAAAGTCCTTCTCTCTGTATAGCTACGAAGTATGTGGGTAACTCATCGTATTCATGCTGGCTGCTGAAATGAGACAATCCAAGATGGAGGAAGAGCTGGACCTAAGGCTCAACCATGATAATGATTGGAACAGAGCTTGGTATTATCACCTTTTTCCATTAAGTTCTATTTTCACTGTTGCTAAAAGTAACTTTCAACTTCTCATTTCTGGACCAAGGAAGTTACAGAAGAGAATTAGCAGGTCTCTAGTCTTCTCCTGTTTATCATGTGGAAGCATAAAAGGAAAAAAAGTCTATTAGAAGTAGTAAATGAACAGGAGAACTAGTGCAGACAGAGCAGGTTGGAGTTCCATGAGCACAGAGCTGATGACACTTTGCATGGGGGAGAAATGTGTGCAGAAAGAAAACTAGTAATCTCCAGGAGATCTCAATATTTTAAGGGTCAAGCAAAGAAAATGAATTTCATAAAGGCAATTTATACAGAAAAATTGAAAAGTCACAAGAACAGTGAATTATGGCTTCAATGTCAACATCTCAAGGACTCAATGCTATCAAATACTACAAACAAAAGGACATTTAGTAAGCAGAATATTGAGTTAAATACATCTATTGTCCATAACACAAAAGAAAGAATTAGCTCCTAGACATGGCAGAATCCTCCTCTATGATGCTGACTTTGACAGCATAGCATTTTCTCTAGGAATTCATACTCTCCAAAACACATGGATTTTTTTCCCCTAACACATGGTCACCCTGCCATTTTAAAAGCCAAACAACACATTTGGCAGATTATGAAAGGCACCTTGTCATTAGGTAAATCATGCATGTCTCAGAACATCAGAATATGACTCACTGGGTTTCAAGATCAAAGGGTACAGACTAGAAAGATTATACCTGAGGGAGGAGAAAACAAAAGTAATGGGGAAGAGGAAGTGTATTATTGTTTGTAAGGAGTTTGACAAATGACATATCATGGAGGGTGGTCCTTATTATTGCAGTTTTCCCATAAGGAAGTAGTCAGGGAAGTTCTATTGCCAGAACTCTATCAGGCTACCTTGTGAGATGAATCAAGCTGAAGGAAGCATCCTTGACAGGAGATGCACAATGAGAATCTTAGTGGGAAAGCCGTAAATCAACCATGGTTTCTTCTTATAAACAAGCTTGAACTGTTGGTGAAGTCCTGCAAATGGGCATGCATTTGTGAATCTTAAGGAAAGCTGAATCCAAGCTGAGGCAGGTGGCTAAGTGGTTCTAAATTCAAAATGGAGCCAGGCAGTGGTGGCACATGCCTTTTATCACAGCACTTGGGAGGCAGAGGCAGGCAGAGTTCTGAGTTTGAGGCCAGCCTGGTCTACAGGGTCAGTTCAAGGACAGCCAGGGCTATACAGAGAAACCTTGTCTCGAAAAAAAAATTAGAATGGAGTCTGAATTTGGAATGTGAAACTTGACCAGATCCAACTCTCAAGACACACAGTTACTGGGAAGAGTCATGTTGCTATGGAGACCTGATCTGTAAGCTGTGATCTGCCATAAACCATTCCATACCTCATCCCTCATTTACATCAATAGACCAGAGTGGGCACCTTCACACATATGACACATGGAGAGACACATATACATATACATACTAATACACAGACATAAGTTCTCATGAGTGCACTTCCAGTTTATATCAGTATTATGCTTCCCTTATCTGAAAACGTTTTACATCACCTGACTAGCTTGTGATGGAGTATGGTCAACACCAGCTCTGAGTAAGCCATCTTGCTCAGACACAGCTTTCTGTCTTAAAGTGTGTGCTCACAATGTATCTATAGAACTAAAAACTTTAACATTATATCCAACTGTGACAAGTTATTCCTAGATATGATCTACTTTACATTTTTATTGCAATAGGAAAGCTTATGGGTTATTATTGAATAAGTACATTTTGTGGTGAGATAGGAAAATAGCCATAGGGCTAGAGAGGTGGCTCTGCAGTTAAGAGCACTTGTTGCTGTTTCAAAAGCATCTGCGTTCTTTCCTAACTACCAAGTCAACTCACAGACACCTGGAGCTCCTGCCTGTTCCAGGGGAGTCTATGCCCTTCAGGCCTCTGCAAGGCACCTTCATACATATGACATAGAACACACAGAGACAATACAGATATACATACTAATACACAGACATAAAAATGAATCTATGTGACAAATTAAAAGGACAAAATGTAGTAAATAGATTGGTGTTCTCATTGAGACTCCACACATAGTATTTAGCCATCCCCTACTCTCCGTATCTCTCAGTGTTTTTAGTAGTATAATGGACTTATGTATATTTTTCAAATCATGATCCAAAGACATGAGAGGACTGTGAATTCCTCCCTCCCAAAGGATCCTTTAAAAGTTTGCCTTAAAACAGCATTCCTTAAATGCATATATTATAAATGATTTTCAACCTTTAATAAAAACAGTAACACATTCACACATGTCGTGTATTGAATTGAAATGTAGTGGAGACCACCAGCTTATTAACTTGTGCTGTTATTTACCCTGGCTTGGCCATGCCTTAGAATCATCCTTCCTCTGCCATATAGATGCATCTACTTAGACTTGGGTGAGTTTCTGATTAATATGCCTGTGACTCTGCATTGTTTTTGTTCTGTTTTGCTTGACTTGAAACTAAATTTTCTTCCTGCATTTCAGTATCTGTCTCACATCCAATGCCAAGCCCGCATCTTTAGCTTCTTGTGATAGCATCCCTTTATCAAAACCTGTGTTGAATAGTCATAAATTTCTGTTTAATACCACCTCAAACTTAGCGGCTTAACACAGTAATCATTCACTCTCTTCCACAGTTGCTGATGATCTGGGTTTAATGGATGCTGAGCTATGGAGCTCTGGCTGATGCCTGTCAGAGTCTCTGATGCTAGGCAGCAAAGCAGTCCCCTAAAGCTTAGCTGGAGCCCTCCTGGGATGCTGGTTCAGATTCGGAGGGTTTCTTCCTGAATCTCCTGAGGGTCTACCTGAGTGTTCTCACTGGACTGTGACTGGCTTATCCACAGAGCAAGGGCAAGGGTCGAGGAACCACAGAACAGCCTTTCTTTGACCTTAGATACCAGCATCTTCTTTGCTGTGCTTAACTGGAAATGAGTCAATGAGTCATATTCAAAGCCAGTGAATCAAACTTCATGTTTAAAGGGCAAATAATTTAAAAATGTAAATGTACTTTTAGATAATATAATTTAGTACTTTATAGAAAATGTATACTAGTAAAAATGCATCCTTGCTTGGAAAAAAAAGTTCATGCTAATTCAAGAAAGCAAAATGGCACTAAAATATCACGGAAAATATAGGTAAGATCCCCTTGTTTGTATCAAGGCAAGATCTTTGTACCATTTCATAATGGAGGAAAAAATAAAAATAACTCACAGTAAGATAAGCACTGCCATAAACTGGTGCATAAGCAATAATAGACAATGTGCACAAACCTAACAGAAAACCAAACACTTGGTGATGAGCAGAATGAGCCCAGATGGGCAGCCACCTCAGCCTCTCATCCCTGTCTGCTGATTTGGTGTTGTTGCACTGGAATAGGGTATGAGCTAAGAGGGAGATCACCTTCCATAGCAATAGTTTTATAACTGCATTCTCCCTTTAAATTCGACTTCATCTCATTAATCCACACAATGTCACTTTGCTTTCAAACACTACCTATTTGCTCCTCAACATGCTGTTGTGGTGGTTTAATAACAAGGAATCGTAAAGTCTATTGAAACCTATTTATCTTCAAGAGTATAGATTCTCCTACTGGCACTTGCCAGCTGCCCACGGTAAATGCTATATTTTCTCACCAGGAATTGGGGAATCACAGATGGGCAGTTCTGTAGATATTCATCTATCTGGGTTGTTATGTTTTCACTTTTCTATTTAACTCTATAAATCCCAGGTTCTACCTACATGCTCTTCTGCAGTTTCTCCCCAACTGCATACATTGTTTCAAGAATTAGAGAAGGCCACTTGATCTCGGTGTCATTACAGAGGAGGAGCACTCCCCATCCCATCCCACCTTTACCCTGTCTCCCATACTACCCTTCACTTTGCTTTCTGTGCCCCAACTTACCACCTTTGCTTTAAGGTCTATTAAGGTTGGCTTGAAAGAATTAAATATCTGTTGAGAAAGAAGTATAATTTCTCTAAGGCCAAGTAAGTTCTCTGACAGGAGACAGGCTTAATGATAACATAATTAAGAGTCAGCAAGAGGAGTTTCTAAGGAAATTAGTCTTAAACAGATGATAGTAATTAATCAGTAAAACTAAATACCTGGCAGAATGGAGGAGGCTTCCCTGGTAATTGGAAAAGCATAATAAAGGCTGGATCCGGGACACTGACCCCCATGCACATTGTGATGTGCACCTGCCCGTTCTGGCCTTTGAGCAGAGAAATGGAGCATAACGCAATCTACCTCGATTCAAATAAACAGGAATAGGGCATACTGAATAGAAGGTGACACTGTTCAACAGCTTCAAAAGACTCAGTTAGAGGAAAAGTGTCAGAGCTTTAGCCCCTGGAAGGGATGTCCAGGGGCTTTAGAACTGAGAATAAGCCCCACATGAGCAGAATAACAGTGACATTTAAATACAAGAACAGAGCTAAGGATGGGACAGAGACTATGTGAATAGTAACAGAAAATAGTACATTAGTATTGATTTATACAGGTGTGTTTCTTTATAAAACTATTTAAGCCATATTATATTTGCATAAAAGTAGTATCTTAATATTGAGAGATATCACATGTTCAAACTCAGTTATGCTGCCCAGAAATTGATCTGTTCAACTTAAAATAGCCCAGACAAGGAAGACTACACCCAAGCATCAAATTAATGATCACCTGTACAAGGTAGTCAATAAGTATTCATTGAATGAATTAAGGACATTGTCATGGGCTACATAATTTTATTTATGTAAAAATGGGTTTCAAATATCCAAGTCCAGCCTCAAGCTCACTATGTAGCTCCAAAGATGATTGTGAGCTTCTGATCACCCTGTCTCTACCTCCTGAGACATTAAGGGAATTCCTGCTGATGTCATCGATTGTAATCTCAAACACTCAGAACACACCAACACTCATCCACTGCTTTCCAATTCCAAGTCACTACTGATTCACTCTGGTCTCCATTTATGTCTTCAATTTACTCGCATACTTTCTTGGACTCTCTCAGACTCCAAATTCAAGTCGATTTTTTTTTTTACCTCCTAACTAATTTGAATAGCCTAAAAATGTAGCAGCTAGCCAATACATAGATCAGTGTGAAAAAAAAAAAAAAACCAACACAATAAAGAGTATCTTTGTATTTCCTGCTGCCTACCAATTAGTCAGAAGGTTGCATGTGTATACTGTATAAGGTTCTAAGGATACAGGAAGAACTGCATCTTTGTGTTGACTAAGCTCACAGCAGCATGAGCAGTAAGAGGTGTGTCTACCTGATGGTGTAAATTCCTATCATGTTCTAAATTTTCTAAATACAAGGTGTAATTAGAACAGCGCTACTAAATTACAATCTTCAAAATCCCTTGATGTGTGATTCAGAATTCTTTTGATTTCTTGTGATTTTCATTTAAGATATTGTATGAGGCTCACTTGCTCGCATGACCGTGTGCTGTACCAACCTCAGATACTCATTTTACTGTGGAAATAGAACACCAGCCCCAGTCTCACTATGTATGGTGCTGTTCCCTGGCTGGGATCCTGGCCTCGATGGTAGAGAAAGACAAAGGGAACTGAGCAGTTGTATGCACTGGTGGCCCCCTGCTTCCTTTCAGATCCTGGATGTGAGGTAACCAGTTCCTTCTCCAAGTTCCTGCCACATGGACATCCCTGTCACAGTGGACAGTACCCTGAAACTCTGAGCCAGAATAAACCCTTCATCCTCATACTGATTTTGCTAAAGTGTTTGATCACAGTAACAGGGAAAGAAACTAAGATACATACCGACAAAGATGCAGAAAAAAAATTTTAATTCTAGTATAAACCATGAAGACCTATCTAAAACCTGGAAGTATGCCATTAATTTCCATTTTCATGGTTCTGTTCATTTAAGAACATTCCTTGAGGTTTAAGCCCCTATGCTTGTAATAAAGCACATGAAGCTGTAATTATTTCTCTTCCCTTGGCTCTATATCCAAACTAAAAAGAAAACAATCAGCCTCTAGCAGAAAGGGGCAGAAGGAAGATTGAGATAGAACATACAAGTAAAATGTTCTAGGACTTCCTGGACTTAGTCAGGGGACTTGACAGATGCTATGAAGAGCCAAAGTATAAGACCCTGGGATAAATCCCCCCAAATCAATGCTGCTAGGAATGATAATGGACTGTAATATCAACATACTAGTCTCAGAAAGCTGAGGCAGGAGGATCACAAGTTCCAGTTCAGCCTGGGATAACTACTGAGGCCCTATCTAAAAAGTTAAAAATGTAAATGCAACATACAGAGGTAACAATTCAGAATCTCTCTCCTAGACTAAGCCTAGGGCCCACTGTCTGGGAAAGAATATAGTCAAGAACCAATACAGACATCGAGAAAGGCTTAGCTCTTCCAAAAGCACCATTGCCTGTCCAAATTAGTATTTTCTCCTTTAGAAGTTAATTAAGCTAAAGGGGGGATATCAAATGTGCAAACACACAGAATGAAGCAAGGTACCAACTCTTGAAAGATAAATCCAATTCTTTGCTATCAATTCTATAATAAGAGAGAACTAACTCAAAAGGTAAAGGTGTTTTGTAAAAAGGAAAGGGAGAAGGAATCCAAATGGAAAACTGAGCTATCTCAGACCAGTAAAGACTGCAAGGTCTCTCTCCTCTCTCTCCTCTCCCCTCTCCTCTCCCCTCTCCTCTCTCTCCTCTCCCCTCTCCTCTCTCCCCTCTCCCCCCTCCTCTCTCCCCTTTCTTCTCTCCTGACTCCTCTCCTCCCTCTCCTCTCTCCCCCCTCTCCTCTCTCCCCCCTCTCCCCTCTCGCTTCTCCCCTCTCTCTCCTCTCTCCTCTCCCCTCTCCTCCCCTCTCCCTACTCTCCTCTCCCCTCTCTCTCTTCTCTCTCCTCCTCTCTCCTCTCTCTGACTCTGGATTACCAAATTTATTATGACCATTTCCAGCCATATCATTTTTCTGTGAGATTAGTAGTTCTACTTTTCTTACAGCTGAAGAGTACTCCATTGTATATGTGTTTGACAGTTTCATTATCCATTGATCAGTTAATGGGCATCTAAGCTCTCCCTATTTCTTTCTTTTTTTAATTTTCAGAATGCATTTCTTTTTTGTTTGTTTGTTTTTATTAGATACTTTATTTATCAACATTTTAAATGTTATCCCCTTTCCTGGTTTCCCCTCCAAAAACCCCCTATTCCCTCCCTCCTCCCCCTGCTCACTAACCCACCCATGCCTGCTTACTGGTCCTGGCATTCCCCTATACTGGGGCATCTAGCTTTCACAGGATCAAGGGCCTCTCTTCCCATTGATGTCCAACAAGGCCATCCTCTGCTACATATGCAGCTGGAGCCACAAGTCCCTCCATGTGTACTCTTTGGTTGGTGGTTTAGACCCTGGGAGCTCTGGGAGTACTGGTTGGTTCATATTGTGGTTCCTCCTATGGGGCTGCAAACCTCTTCAGCTCCTTGGGTCCTTTCTCTAGTTTTCCATTGGGGACTCTGTGCTCAGTCCAATGGATGGCTGAGAGCATCCACCTCTGAATTTTTCAGGCACTGGTTATTTACATTCAAACTTGTTGCCTTCCTCCATATCCCCCATCCCAAAGTTGGGGGAAGGACTATAGAAGCTAAAGGGAATGGCAACCCCATAAGAAAACCAGCAGTGTTGATAACCTGGACCCCTGGGAGCTCCCCAAGTCTTCAAGATCTCTTAAAACCCTTAGATTTCCTATCTACAAGAGGTGTCAGGGCAGCCCTTTACTAGAGAGAGTCAGTAGTGAGAGTGATAAGTTTGAGGTGGAGTTGAAGAGTACAGAGAAGCACACTCAAAGCAAAAATCAATGTGGGTGAAAATACACACAATTTCAGAAAGAAAGTAACTCCTACAAAACAGAAACAAAACCATAATTTGTACCAAAAAAAAAAATTCTCTGTCTAAAAGTGAGCCAAACTCACCAATCACAAGAGGTTCCCTTGTCATCTGGGTAAAAACAAAATCAAATGTGATCTAGACCTAATTTAGTGGATTTTTGAAGAGAATGAGGAAAATGCCTATGTAAGCATCCAACGAGGATAAATATCATCATTGTCAGGGAGGAAAAAAATACATTTTTGAGGTTGAACTTGGAGTTCTCCAGAGCCAAAAAAATCAATGTAATAAAATGTTTAAATTCTGATGAAAGTGAGCAGGAGTCATGGTTGGCTCTTTGCCTCTGATTAGGGAATCAGAAGATATTAATCAGTACAGCAGGTCATTACAGTGTTAAGAATCCAGAGATTTTTTTTCTCTAGTGCTTGGAATAAAACCTAGAGCCTCATACAAACTGAGGAAAGCTCTATCATTCAGCTAGAACCAGCCCAGAGAATGTCTACAAAGGACAAAACTGAGTCTATAGTAAGAATTTAAACTTAGATATAGAGTCTAACCAAGGGACAATTTATGTATGTAAAAAAGTGACCATCAAAAAGACAATAGTGGGATAAAGAGATAGTCCCATGCTTAAATACACCCTGCTACTGCAGGGGACCTGAGTTTCGTTCCCAGTACCTATGCATTACAGTTCACAACTGCCTGTGACTCCAACTCTAAGGGATCAGACGCCCTTTTCTGACTTCCAGAGTCAGCTGAACTCATGTGCAAACACCGCACAGAGACACTACACAAATGTGCACATTTTAAAAAAAAAAAAACTTTTAAAAAGATAGTATGGAAAAAGTAAATTACATGTTAAAATAGTAAAAACTGCCTAACCTTGCTTAAACTGTAATTGATTTAAAAAATGAAGCAGAGAATAAATTGTCTAATTTATATATCTAAAGAAAAGCCAAAATAAATTCTTCTACATATTGGAAAGATATTTTGAAGGTATAAAATGTACTTTTAAGCATAACATATAAGAAGTTTTAGTTTCATTCAAATGAGCATAAAATTAGTTGTGAAAATTAGTGGAAAATATGTTATAAAAGGCATGCTCACTTTAACTGGGTTCAAAATAAACTGTAGACAGCTTGTAGTAAACATATTGTGAATTACATAGAATCGATAAATTAAAATGATTAGCAAAAAAACTATATTCAGGCACAGATAAAATTTAAAATGTTAATATTGCTATTGTAGGTGAAAAGTCACATTGTTAAGACAGTAAACACTGAATGGATTTAAAATATATGAAATTAAGACCTGGTATGTAATTTTAAGAACTTTTAAGCATTAAAATCTCTAACAATGTATGAGAAACATTATCAAGAAAGTATAGAAAGTACAGCAATGGTGTACCTATTATTCAGTCTAAGATATACATGGTAGGTTTAAATAAAGATGTGGTGAACATGGACTAAAACTGAATTAGTATTAGAACATTTATTCCATAAGCTAGATACAATGTAGACATGCTTCATTAGAGGTGGAGACTGGGTCCTACAGACCTAAACATCTGCTGTTAACTGGAAGTAAAATTCTAAGAATTCACACCCAATATATAAGTATATTCTGGCACATCTAATACTTTGGATGAACACCAGGGCAACTATGCTGAGTTGCTCTCAAAATAATTCATCATTCCGTGTATAAAATATCCACAAGATACCATAGTGAAAGACAGAGAAAATTAGCAGTTACTAGAGATGTGGGCAGAGGGAAGGGAAGCAGGATGTGCATGTGTCTGTGTAGGGGTAGAGTAAGGAAGACAGTGGGGATGGAATGCCTGCAGTTCTTAATTGCAAGTGCTTACACAATTTTACACACACACACACACACACACACTGTTACAGGAGCTGAGTAATTCACAGTTCTGTGCTTCATACCAGGGTGAATGTCGTGGTTTTGGCAGGTTTGAATACAAGGTGATGTAACCTATGTTCAGAGAGTATCTTACGTTTCTCTTGCTATGATCGAACACCATGATCACAAGCATCTTGGAGAGGAGAGGCTTTATTTTTTCCACTTTTGTGATCTGATCACAGTCCAATTAGAAGGAAGTCGGGGCAGGAACTCAGAGCAGGAACTTTGAGGCAGAAACTGAAGCAGAGGCCATGGAGGAACACAGCTTTCTGGCAAGCACAGACTGGTTTCTTATGTTATCTAGACCACCTGCACAGGGGTGAGATGTCCTACAATCCACAGTGACCTGGGCCCTCCCACACCAATCATTCATTAATCAAGAAAATAGCCTACAGACTTGCCTACAGACTAATCTTAAAGGGGAGATTTTCTCAAAAGCATAAAATAAAATAAAGATTCCCTTAAATAAAAATAAATAAAATTTATTTAAAAATAAAGAGTAAAAATGATTCCCCTCCTTTCAGATATGTCTAGGCTTATGTTAAACTAACAAAAACCAACCATCACGGGGATATCATGTGAAGGGCAGAATCTCCCAGGACATTTCTTTGTAGCTTTCTATTAGTCTACTTCCTAAAGATTAAAAAAATAAAATAAAATCGTTGCATACTCAATTTAAAATAGATAACTAAGAGTTATTTTTAGGCTTAGGAGGCATGATCAATTGCCTTGGCTGAGGGGAATTGAATGCTTCCCCATCACCCTGCCTCTGTCCCTTCAAAATAAATTGTAGATTCCAATTTGCAATGGCCAACTACTCCTGGGTATTTGCCCTGGAATGTGGTCAATGCACCAGGTGTCACTCAACTGAAGAAAACTTACTCTTTCTCTCCCAATAGCTAAGGAGCTAAGAAGTCTAGGGATGGGCCCTCATGTCCACTTCCTATCTTCCATGCTAGGGTTTTTTCTGGGCTGTGCTGATGCAGGTCACAATCTCTGCAAATTGATATAAGTATCTGCACCGTTCTTTCTGGAAATACTGTTTCTTTGACATCAACCACCAGCTCTGGCTCTTACAATCTTTAATCTTCTTTGTTTCAATGGAACTCCTTGTATATATTGTTTCTTGTTTTAAAAATATCACTCATCAGCCTTGTATCAAGTTCTGATATCCACTAGAATGTTTTTCCTGGGTAAATTGTTCAGTTTTTGTGTTAGGTAGCCTTAATTATTATAGATGTATAGTTTTCCTACACAGTGTGGAAAATCTTCGGTTATACATTATATTCAGTTTATTCTTTGGCACTATAACCAATATATCTTTCAGATTAATGAGTTCTTATGATGTCCTGCACTTAGACCAATGGTTCTCAACCTGTGGGCCATGACCCTTTTGAGGTTGAATGACCTTTTCACAGGGGTCACCTAAGACCATGAGAAAACACAGGTATTTACATTATAACTCATAACAGTAACAAAATTACAGTTATGAAGTAGTAACAAAAATAATTTTATGGCTGGGGGCAATGGAACATGAAGAACTGTATTAAGTAGTTACAGTAATAGGAGGCTGAGAATCACTAAATGTAGACTCTTCTCTGCTATCGTGGGCTGTTGGCAGATTTTCGAGCCTCCCTTCATGCCTCTCATTTAGATTTAGTCATTTTCTTCTCATTGCACCAACACTGACTTGGTGAGGTCATTCTTCAGCATCTATCTATGCTTTGGGCTACAATTATCAATGAGAACAGACTCCATCTTCCACTGCTTTTTAAAACTGGCTATTAAAATTGATTTTTTTTTGCAGTAATCCTACGCATGCACTTATTCTGAAAGCTGAGGGGCTGTGTTATGGACTTGTTTTCTGTCTCTTGGTTTTGGTCCTCTCAACTATTTGTTTTCAGTAGATGGCAATGATTGGTGACTTAGGCATGCTGCCACTCTAGCTCCTGACTTAAGAGAGAATGTCTGCAGCAGAGAATTATGAAGACTGATATTTTAAATGCTCCTTTTTAAACCAAAAGCTGGTACTGAAATGTGGCTTTCAGTTTATTACTTGATCACATTTTTTTTTTACCTATGCACATGCACTATCATTATTTTGTCTTTATTCTTAACCAACCTTATTGAGTTATAATCGATAAACAATAGAAGGCATTTATTTAAATGAAGCATTTAAACTGTGGTAAATTCTGAGAGATGCACAGATCTGTAGAAGCAAAAAACAGTACTGTATTTCTGTCACCAAATACATTTTATGCTACTTTGCGGATCATCTCCCTGGGCAAGTAGCCCCAAACATTGACCCGCTCTTGTCACTATTGATCAATTTACACTTTCAAGAAATGTATATAAATGAAATCCAACACTATATATTGAGTTAGCTCTGGTTTCACTCACAAAGTGCAATTGGTTTGAGACTTGTCTTAGTCTGTTTGTGCTTTTATAGCAAAATACCTTAGGCTGGTTAATTTATAAACAATAGAAGTATTTCTCTTAGAGGCTGAGGAGTGTGCAATCAAGACAACAACAAAACGGATGTCTGGTAACACATTTCTGCTTCCAATATGATAAATTATTATGGGATCGCCATGGTAGAAGGGCGGGAGGCTCCCTGGAGGCACCAATCTCATCCTAGTACCACTGCAGTGAGATTGGGTCTCAGCATTTCAGAGGTTCAGACATCCAGGCAATAGAATGATTAATCAATGCTATTGTCTATGAACCCTTTCCTTTCTTATTCCAGGGTGGTGTTCTATACTTGAGCACACCATACACACTTTCTCTGATTGTTGAATGTGTTTGTGTCTACCATGAATGAAATGGGTATGAGCATTCATACATAAGTCCTTCTGCTAATATCTCATGTGACTTTGGTAACAAATTATAAATAGTCACAGGAAATTAATTGGTTTTGATCTTACAAAAAAGGCCACGTAACTCTCCATCATAGCTCCACTTCATGCTTCCATCAACAGAGCATGAACACTCCCGTCATTCTGAATCCTCTCCAGCAGTTTGCTCTGCTCACTCTCTAAAGCTCAGCTCTTATAATAATGGAGTGTGTTGTGGTCTTTCATTGTAGCGTTAATTTACATTTCACTAGTGAATGATTTGGGGCTTTTCATTTGATTATTAATAGATTTATTTTAATAAGCCATTCTGACAGTTCGAGGATAAATGCCTCCTGATTGTGATGGATTTGCTATGGGAAACTTGTAAATATATGATATTGCCAAACCACACTCTATTAAAATAGTGTAAAACATTATCACCCATGTGTTATCAGGAACTATGAAATAGAGGAATCACTTCAACTCATGTTAGCTACTGTATTAGCTACATTTCTATTGCAGGAATGTTATTATATAAAATAAGATTAATTAACAATGAAAAGTTATAATGGTTAGAGCCAAATGTCAACTTGAAAAAAATCTAGAATCACCTGAGAAATGGGCCTTTGATCATGTCTGAGGGGGATTATTTTAATTATATACATTGAGGTGGGAAAACTTGCCCACTGAAGTTGTTACCATTCCCTAGGCAGGGGATTCTGGGCTGTGTAAGGGTAGAGAAAGCAAGCTGAGCACAAGAGTGCATTCATCGCCCTCTTCTTCTGACTGCAGATTTAATGTGACCAGCTGCCTCGGGCTCCTGATGTCTTGATTTCTCTGTCATGATAGACGGCAGCCTTCTCAAACGGTGAGCTATAAAAAAGCCTTTCTCACTTAGGTTGCTTAAGTCAGAGTATTCTATCCCAGTGACAGGAAAAGTAAGAAAGACGACACCATTTGGTGCAAAATTGTTTCCTATCCCATAAAATTGCTGCTGTTTCTTTATGTAAAATTAAGTAAGGATATTCACATGGCTCTGTGCTGGTTGTTCCATTCAGTTTCTGTGGTCCCTGTGTCCCTCTACCAATACCACGTCATCTTGACAACTATAAATTAAATGGTATAACTAGGAGAAATGGGTCCACACTTAACAGCAGTGGTTGCTCTTCCAGGGAACCCAAGTTTGACTCCCAGCCCCTGCATGGTAAGGCACAATTGTGTTAACTTCAGTTCCAGGGCATCCAATGCCCTCTTCTGGCCTCCATGGGTACTACATGCAGGCGGCACACACAATACATGCAGGCAAAAACACCCATATGCATAAAAGTAGAAATTTTATCAAAGAAAATATTTAAAATTTTTGGTTATTCTAAAATACTTTAATTACACTATATATTAAACTTATCTCTTTCATCTCAATAAGAAATGACTGACTGACACTTAAATAAAAACTGTGCTTACCTTGTAGACCAATATAGGAAGAATAAGTATTTTTATGCTCCATCTGAATTCATACATTTTGAAAACATGTACTGAGAATCGTTAACAAAATATCACATAATAAAAATCAAAAGCAGGAATAAATCCTAATACTTTTGGAATATGATGGCATATGCCTGTAATACCTGGGGGCAGTAGTGGATGCCACAGAGAAAGTTTGAGACTCTGGACTACATAGTGAGACTGTCTAGAAATTATCTCCCAAATGTACAAAACTATCATACAAATAAATGCTATTATCCCAATATATAAAAATAAATTGAATAGAACAAACTACAGAAATTGTTCTAAGGGCTCAATTTCACCAATAATCATAACATTCCATGTTAATGGTGTAAAGAGAAGGAAAACTAAATATCTAGTGGTATGAAGTTTGTAAGGAAACAGTGGTAGAGTCGTATGGTGTATTATTATTTACCTGCTTAGAAAGCATACATCTAAAGACTGACAGGAGTGTTCATCATATGAGAAAAAAATGTCACATGGGAATGTCAATGGAAATAAAACCTCAAAACTATTTTATCTTCTCCAAGGAAGAGCAAACTAGTTGGCTGTCCGGTGCCAGGTAGTCAAGCCAAAAGTATGCATGCACGCAGATAGTATTAGGCAGGAGGAGGAGATTGTACTTATAGTGTGTGTGTATGTGTGTGTGCATGTATGTGCATGTATGTGTACATGTGTGCGCATGTGTATATGTGTGTGTGCATGTGTACATTGTATATGTATACATGTATTTATAAAGCAGTGGTAGGTGAGGGAGGAGGCCATGGATTTGGATAGGAGCAGGAAGGGATGAGCATGAGGGATTGATTGGAGGAAAAGTAGGAGAAAAATTATTTATTATATTATAATCTTGAAAAATGAAAGAAATTATTGGGAAAAAGGAAATGTATCTTTAACGTACTTCTTGTAGAAAACATTTGTCAATGTAAATTTTGTACCATTTTCTTTTTTATATATTTTTGAATATTTTCTATAATAAATGTATCATTTTATAATCAGAAAATTACAAATTAATAATATGTAAGTAACTTTAGAAATTATTACTTCATGATAAGAGGGCAAATTTTCTTGACTTAGACTATGGCATAGGATTAGCCCCCTTCAGAAACCCTTCAAAGGGAAAATTCTACTAATTAGAGAATCTGATAAATTTAATTGGTAGAAATATTTTCTCTGTGAGAACAAGTTCAAGAATGAATTACTGGGTTAGAAATATAATTCCATAGTAGAGTGACTGGCTTGCATCTAAGTGTGATGGCTAATCTTGGTTGTCAACTTGACTACAACTGGAATCAACTAAGATCCAATCAGCTGGGCACACCTGTGAAAGATTTCCTCTGTTGGATTATTTGAGATGGGCAGACTCATCCTAACTCTCAGCCACACCTTCCAATGGCAGCCCATGTAAAAAAAGACATTGAAGGAGAAAGCTTTTGCTTTTTTTGCCTGCTTATCTTTACTCTCACAGGCAAGCTTATTCTATTGCTGAGACATCCCTTTGTTGGTATTGAAGCCTAATTCTTAGGGATTCCAACATTAACTGAAGAGTAGCACCTTTCTAAAGTCTCCAGCACCAGATTGGAACTGTTTAGACATCCAGACTCATGGGCTGAACAGCTATCAGATTCTTGGCATCTCTCTCAGGAGAAAGCCATTGTTGGACATTTGTTAGACCACAGCCTGTAAGCCACTCTAACAAATTTCCTGTAAATAAACATATATAATATATTTATCATCTGTATAATGTTTTATGCATGTATATCCAGTCTATGAGTCCTGAAAACAGTACTTGGTACCTTGTAGCATTTGATTCTCTGCACCGTTACCAGGATAGATTGTCTGCCTATGTCTCATCCCAAATAGAACTGAAAGTCAGAAAAAAACTCACACCAAGCCATGCTGCTCTCTAATTAGCAGTTGGATTCCTCAAAGACAGTTACTCAATGTTTTGTAACTTTAGTAAAGAACCATAAGTTCACAGTTGTTTAGATGGAGAAAAAAAAAAAAACACCCTCATTTCCTCATTTTGCGTAAGTGCTATGCCAAATGAAATCTTGAAGCATATTTCAAAGCATCAAAAGCCCAGGCCTCATTAACATCATGACCACACTCAGCAATTACTTAGCAATTTAAATAAACTTCAGGCTTATCAAATTGTTGCCTTTGGATGCTTATGATCAGATTAATGATACAGTTTGTAGTTTAAAGTAGGACAGTTCTAAGTGAGGAGCAGATGCCAGTAAGAGTTAAACTGGGACGATAGTGTAGGGACTATTTGGCCTCTAATTTCCTTACATCCCATTCTTCTACCTCATGATCCACCCACCACCCACCCCACCATACCCCACCCCACACCCAATGCCATAGGTTTATTCTTTCTTCTGAGACACTCATGTTTTTGTTTTACATCCATCCCCACACTCTGTGGTCTAGTTCTTGCTGGCTACTATGCCAGATACTCCCAGTCTCAGTAGCTTGACACAGTTAATGTTTCTGCTTGCTCACTGAGAGTCAGCTATTAGCTTGGCAGCGATCCTTGGCAAAAACTAGCTACAATTCCAAAGCTTTCCACACTGGCTCTATGGCTTCTGGCATTTTGTAAATGGCAGAAAAGAGAGAACAAAACTTAAAATGAAGATATTTCTAGAGCCAGACCACAAGTAAATCACTTCTATTCATAGCTAGAGCAAGGTCACATGACCCTTATCTAGTCCCATGGAATGCTGGGAAATGTAAACATCCAGGAAGAAGAAATGAAATTGGTCAGTGTTTAGTTAAGACTCTGTCACGGTAAAAACTTAACTTCACGTACAGCTAAATCTCATTTCCTGTTCCCTTACAGCAGCTCAAAATGTTTTCCACAAATATGTTATTTTAATCATTGAGTTTTACAACTTCACATTTCCTGATATTCCAGAATATAATAACAATGTCAAGGAAGTTTAGGTTATTATCATTAAGAATTTCCAGCCTCAATGAGGTTTTAGCATGGTTTACAAATAGTTCCCCTGATTGATTTCAACAGTCCTTCCCAGTCTCTGGGACCACGTGCAACCTTCTTTCTCTCCTCCTCCCTAGAAAAAGGTGTCCACAAAGTCAAAATAGATTGTTGTGAGTTGGGTTTTATGGTCCCAGTTGCGAGGTCACAGATTAGTCAAACACATCTGGATGGCCTTGCGAAGATTCTCTTTTAGTTAACATGACCATTAAGTCAGGAGATGTTGAAAAGAGCAACTAGGCCTCCATGTGTGTCAGTGCCACTCTTGTTGACTGAGACCCTTAAGAAAACTAAGACAACATCCTCTGAAGAGGGTTTCTACCAGCAGACCTCTTCCAAACACCAACTTTTTCTGGGATCTTCAGCCTGTTGAACTTACTGTCTTCCACAATCAGGTGATTTAATAGCCACACCAATTAGACATGAATACACCACACAGACTTTGACGAAACAATCCCTTTAACATAAATTTTGTCAAGGAAATAAGAATTTGACTCCAATTTGGCTTACCACAGCATTTGTCATAGTAGAAATTGTAAACAAAGTAAACATTAAATAAGAAGAAATTTTTAAAACACCTAAGGCATTTTTATTGATCTACAATTTGAGAGTCATTGTTCTTTTTTTTTAATTAGGTATTTTGTTCATTTACATTTCCCATGCTATCCCAAATGTCCCCCATGCCCTACCCCCGCCCACTCCCCTACCTACCCACTCCCACTTCTTGACCCTGGTATTCCCCTGTACTGAGGCATATAAAGTTTGCAAGACCAATGGGCCTCTCTTCCCAATGATGGCCGACTAGGCTATCTTCTGATACATATGCAGCTAGAGACATGAGCTCCTGGAGGTACTGATAGTTCATATTGTTGTTCCACCTATAGGGTTGCAGACCCCTTTAGCTCTTGGGTACTTTCTCTAGCTCCTCCATTGGGGGCCCTGTGATCCATCCAATAGCTGACTGTGAGCATCCACTTATGTGTTTGCTAGGCCCCGGCATAGCCTCACAAGAGACAGCTATATCAGGGTCCTTTCAGCAAAATCTTGCTAGTGTATGCAATGGTGTCAGGGTTTGGAGGCTGATTATGGGATGGATCCCCGGGTATGGCAGTCTCTAGATGGGCCATCCTTTCGTCTCAGCTCCAAACTTTGTCTCTGTAACTCCTTCCATGGGTGTTTTGTTCCCAATTCTAAGAAGGGGCAAAGTGTCCACACTTTGGTCTTTGTTCTTCTTGAGTTTCATGTGCTTTGCAAATTGTATCTTGTATCTTGGGTATTCTAAGTTTCTGGGCTAATATCCACTTATCAGTGAGTACATATCATGTGAGTTCTTTTGTGATTGGGTTACCTCACTCAGGATGATGCCCTCCAGGTCCATCCATTTGCCTATGAATCTCATAAATTCATTCTTTTTAATAGCTGAGTAGTACTCCATTGTGTAAATGCACCACATTTTCTGTATCCATTTCTCTTTTGAGGGATATCTGGGTTCTTTCCAGCTTCTGGCTATTATAAATAAGGCTGCTATGAACATAGTGGAGCATGTGTCCTTCTTACTGGTTGGAACATCTTTTGGATATATGCCCAGGAGAGGTATTGCGGGATCCTCTGGTAGTACTATGTCCAATTTTCTGAGGAACTGCCAGACTGATTTCCAGAGTGGTTGTACAAGCTTGCAATCCCACCAACAATGGAGAGTCATTGTTCTAAAGGAGTATATATATATATATATATATATATATATATATATATATAATTCTAAAGTAACAAAAGTTGTGGTCATACTTTTTTCTTCTTGCTAATCTTATTTTAATTGCCAATCATGTATGTAAAATTATAAAGAACATTCATAAAGAGACGATTCGTAAATGGCTGAAGAGAGGGATCAGCAGTTAGGAACACATCCTACTCTTCTACAAGCCCTGAGTTTGACTCCCTGCATTCATGCCAAGTAACTCACAACCTCCTGGACCTCTGTCTAGAGTAGGATCATCCAACATGTCTAGCCTCTGCAGCCACTGTATGCCCATGAACATCCACACACAGACACATGCATACATGCCATTTACATCAAAAGAAACCTTTAAAAATATATTTCATAAATAAATATATCTTTCTAGAATAATAAAATGAAATTCTGTATATCCCATTTTCTATTTAAAAATGTACCACTGCAATTAAGAACAAATAGCTATTCCATGAATATTACGTACGTTGCAAAAATTAACTGAAGCATAATTAGAGAAAAATAAAACAACAAAAAAATGACTGTAGTTGCAAGATAATAGAAAAGTAAAACCAAAGCAAAGCAAGGCCCGAGCCAAGAATTCCACTCTGGTAAATGGTTCCCAATAAAGTTAGTAGAAATTCAGGCAGGTGTTTCTGAACAGAGAATCCATCAATCCAGAATAAAGTAGCCTGAAAAGTCAATAATTGGGAAGAAAAATATTTTTTATGCTTATGGTCTAATCCAAATGTTATAAACAACATTTAAGGAATAGTTAAAATCTAAAAATTTTCCTCCTGATGTATGGAGAAATGAGTCATGAACACCTGTGCATGCAGCATGATTGAAATTTCTGTACGCATTTCTATATTCAGCCAATGTGCATTTATTTAGTATCAAACATGTGCTGGACCTTACCAAAAAAAAAAAAAAATCTGTCAGGTCTCTAAGTAACATTAAAGGCAGACTTACATCTTGTGTCTATTCTTTTGTGCATTTTACAGAATTTGCTGGAGAACCTAGCAAGCTACCTTGTGATTAAATCATGAATAAAAATTTGTCCTAAGATATAATGGAAGAATAGAAGTCAAGGGGAAAAAATGTAATTTCAGTTTCAAGTACTTTCTGTTTAACAAGGGATAGAAATTTAAATTTGAATTCATATTTGAATTCACCTTTGAGGGCAGACAGGTTCTTTGGGACAAAAAGAAAGGCTATATTGAGACTTTTAAATTATGCATGGAGAAGAAAAGATGGCTAAAGTGGAGAAGTTTGGACAGTCTGAGACACAAAGTCTGAAAAAAAAAACAAAATGGGAAAGATTTGGAGCAGCAATTTGGGAAAGAAAGCAGGTGGTTTTGAGATAAAATAGTTGAAATTCATGGGAAAAAAAGGAGAATAATAAAGAATGTCTGTTAGTGACTTGAGTTGTATTGCACCCTGGGAAAAGGAGACAGTTGAGTTAGATGGGTATCCAGATAGTAACAAGTCCTCATCAGCACAGAAAGCAATTGCAAGCTGTGTGATCTGGAGATATATATGCACAAATTTATATGTATATGTATATGTATATGTATATGTATATGTATATGTATATGTATATGTATATGTATATGTATATGTATATGTATATGTATATGTATATGTATACGTATATATACCCAAGAGTAACAGCCCTGTCTCCAGAGGAGCTCTTAGCAGAGACCTCAGTGTCCTCATAAATGAGGACAGCAACTGTCTTGCAAGTAGCCTCGTTGTCAACAAGTATGGACAGCTGGGACCTGAGGCAGGGAGAGTCAGATTAAGACAGTATATGGAAACTCCATGACAATAACAAATGGGGTAATTTGAACTATCCCAAGGCTTTGCTGTCACTCTCGGAGGCCCTTGGGCTTTGTGATGAGGACACAGCTATGTCATAGTCAACAGCAATATGCTGAGGCATGAGTATCTGTGTTTCTCCAACTTCATCTCTATCCACATTTTCAACAATGAACATGCTTCATTTAGCCTCAGACAATACAACAGGGTATGAGTGTGGTGCCTAGAACAGTGTCTATCCATAAGATGCACAAATAATGTGTCTTCCCTCATAAAACAGTTTGACACTCTGCTGCCTCCAAAATCTGGATGTTTTGAAGACAATAATTGTATCTGAAGACTGAATTAATGAACCATAATTTTATATGCATAAAAGCCAAATTATGTAGATCATTTTAGTTGTATAAATGAGATGTAATTCCAAGTATTTTCAAACTCATTTCTTATTGTCAGCTACAAAAACTGCCACAAAACACAAGCCCCATATTTGTTAACAACACAAGTGAACAGCTATGTCCTCAAAAGCATTATCATTTTCATACATGCATGTAACTCAGGGTGCTATAGAATAATACGAAATAAGTGCTAAATAGTGAGAGTGGAAGAGAAGGAGAGAACCAGACTGTGCCGATTATAACAATATCCTGGAAAGAAAGAAGGAAAGAAGGAAGGAAAGAAAGAAAGAAAGAAAGAAAGAAAGAAAGAAAGAAAGAAAGGAAGGAAGGAAGGAAGGAAGGAAGGAAGGAAGGAAGGAAGGAAGGAAGGAAGGAAGGAAGGAAGGAAGGAAGGAAGGAAGGAAGAGAAAGCTGATTGCACTTAAAGGAATGATAATCATCTAATTTGGGTATAAAAAGAAAAGGTAGAAACTATGTTACAGACACAAAAACTTGCATGGATATAAAATAGGAATATTAATGAATTATGACAAGCTTAAAGAAAACAGAATTCATGAGCAGACATAGTAATAGTGAAATCTGGAAAAGAAAATACTGAGAACAATGGGTAGGTGAAATTTGGTACAATATAGGGGCTTTAAAAGCAAAAATTAAAACAAAAAATACTAACACTTCAATCCCACATTGAATGAGCTTAGTTTCTCATTGGGTCGTCCTGTATTTGATGGTCCCCTCTTCTAACGTGCCTTCTGCTTAGCTGTCATCATGCTCTTCCAAACCCCAAACTTGACTAGACTGTGCTCTTGTCTGAATTCCCTTTCTTAGTTCTCCAAAGAGGATGAGCAAATAGACGATAAGCATATAAAAATGTTCAACTTCTCTAATCATGGAGGGACTGGAAATCAAAATGAGATCCGATATCTCCTTCTGCTCATGACTGATATTAAAGAACTACTCAGTGTAAAAGTAACTTTTATTCACACTTAGTCCTTTCTGAACTCTGGCTGGCCAGCTCAGTTCAGCTGTTCTGGCTCGAAACTCCTCTCAATGGAGAAGCTAGAGAAAGTACCCAAGGAGCTAAAGGGATCTGCAACCCTATTGTTGGAACAACATGATGTACTAACCAGAACCCTGGAGCTCTTGTCTCTAGCTGCATATGTATCGAAAGATGGCCTAGTCGGCCATCAATGGAAAGAGAGGCCCATTGGACTTGCAAACTTTATATGCCCCAATATAGGGGAATGCCAGGGCCAAAAGAATGGGAATGGGTGGGTAGGGAAGTGGGGGGCGCTATGGGGGACTTTTGGGATAGTATTGGAAATGTAATTGAGGAAAATATGTAATAAAAATATTAAAAAAAAAAAGAAAGAAAGACGAAGTAGATGGATTCTAGGTTTAACAAAGTAGACTGATTCTAGGTTTAACATATCCAGTTCTGCCTAAAGAACTGCAAGGAAGAAACGAAGGAAAAGAATTTGATCCCATAGAAGCACAAAGAGGTTCATGTTTAGAGAGATTGTGTTCCACAGAAGAGAAGGCAAGGTGAAACTGGAATTCAGCAAGAGAGAGAGTCTGAGCTTCCTGGTCTCTGTATAACTGACATACATAAGAGTATCACCCTCTCATTGTGACCACCTTCACAATATTAGAAAAGTATAGAAAAGGTAGGTTTGAAAACCACACAACACAGAAAGTTTTGACTTGGGGTAAGATGGGAAGTATTAAATAAAAGTATAAACTCTGAAAAAAAAAAAAAAAAAAGAAACTCCTCTCAAAGCTGACTGATTCAAACTGGCTTCTCTCCACTTCTCTCCCTGACAGCTCTACTTGGACAATGTACCTCTGCATTCCATGATCTGAACTGCCCTGTCTGCACTGAACTGCTTTCAACTGAATTCCACTGCACTGCCTCAACTCAACTGAACTGCACTCACCGAACTGCCCTCCTCTCCTGATTCACTCTGGGTTGCTATTAAGTAGCCTTTCTTTCCTGTCTATTCTCATGAGAGTTGGGCGTATCCTATCTCATTCTGTCACATCTTTCTATGATTTGTCACTTTGTCTGTGCCTTAATTAGACATCATTTCAAACATGGCTGCTTCCTTCTATAAACTAAAATTACTTCCATTGTTTGGGATTAAGAGCTATACTAAGGGCATGTCTGTATTCCAGACAGATCATACTATAATCCAAGGCATGTCTACGTTCCAGCTAGATCACATAGATCTAGAAGGTCTTTGTAATCCCTGCTGCTGGATTAAAATCTCTCTACAAAAGAAGAAAACAATTGTTAAGAGGGGTGTGTACACCATTGATAGGAATGTAAAATGGTAGTCACTTCTGTGGAAAACAGTATGGAATGGAATGTCCTCATAAACTAAAACTGGGATCTATGAAACAGAAACTCCACTTCTAGAAATATAGTAAAGCAAAGAGTTGATGACAGATTATGAAGAAATATTTGCAAGCCGTGTTCATTGAGGAAGTCGCACAGCTAAAACTGTGGCGATAAAGCAGTGCTTACAACTATGGAAAGAAGCATAAACAGACAGAGGGTGTCACAGACTTGTTTTTAAGATTTATTTTTATTCCTACTTATGCATATGTGTGTGTGTGTGTACACATGGCATGTATGTGTGCACGTGGCATGTGTGTGTAGGCACCCATGGAGGACAGCATGCATCATATAACACAGGCTATGACATATATATATATGTTAAAGACATTGTGATAAAATCCAAAAGTCAACCACAAAAGCAAGCATTCCGTTAATGTGTTTGTTAACACAGTGGGAACAGTCAAACTCCCAAACATCCAAGTTAGAACCCCAGTTGCCAAGAAGGAAGAGAAGAAATAGTTTCTGCTTTACAGGTGTTCGTTTTGCAAAATGGAAAGTGCATGTTTGCATGAAATGTAAATGTACCTCACACTACTCAATTAGATACTTAAAAAACTTAAAATAGAAAATGTTATGTTCTATGCATTTTACCAGGATTAACTATAATTTCTTAATTTTTTTTTCTTCCGTAGACTTCCATCAAAGGGATCCATTTTAAGCACTGAACTGCAGCATCCAAACCCATCATGGTCTGACTTCCCTTGGTGGAGAAAGGAGAAACATCACCAAGAACATTAGGTTACACTTGAGTTCCAAGAAGAACTCATTTCATTTTAAATAATACCATGAACAGGGAAAATAACAGGGAAAAAGCTGCCATAATAAGAAAGTCACAAACAGGTTTTTATAATTTGGTACAATGAATGCTCTGTTCCAAGACACTTGGTAGGATTACTGTTTACATCCACCCGTGTGAAGTTTAGAACATCGCTGATTTTCACAATAACCACTGTTGTGTGACTTAGGTAACATATACTGACATTTCACACAGACTTAGAACCAGGGACTCTTACAAAGCATCCTAATGTAGGTAAGAAGAAAATAAATTTAAATGTTCGCTAGTGCCAAGAGGATTCTTATCTTCCCTCTACATGTCAAAAGCTGGATGGAAGTTCTCACCTCATTTAAAAGCTAATTTCTACTTTAAAAGAGTAAAGTCATATTTTGCGTCTGTTTCCTTACAAAGAGGAGTAGGGATGCTCTCCTTCCACAATCTCCTGACACCAGGCATACAGCCAGACCCTGGACCTCAGAGTCCATGTACCAGATGAATTGCCCTCTGCTGAGTCTAACAAGGACCTTATGAATTCTTGAAAAATGCTCCTCTCTGACTTGTACTCTGAATTTTGCCAGCTCCTCTCGGTTCCCCAGAAGGAAGCAGCAGCTGCCCCATGTTCATATCTGTGGAACCAGCACAGAGTTTGTCATTTAGGGGATTCCAATAGTGTCAACTTAGCATAGTTGGACAGTTAAGGCTTTGATAATAAATGTATGTTAAGCCAAAGGATGGGCCCAGCAGGTAAAGGTACCTGCCACCAGGCCTGACAACCTGAGTTTAATTCCTGAAACCCACATGCTGGAAGAAGCTAACCAACTTCTGCGAATCGTCCTCTGATCTCCATACAGCATACACTCAGCCCACCACCCATCCCCAAACACACAATAATAATATGAATAAATACATTTTCAAAAAGTATTTTAGGAACATTCATCTAGGAGAGGGGGAAGGGGAACATGTTGAATTAACATCCTACGATCACTGGCTTTAAACACCATAAATATATTCTTCATTCGAGGGATCAGAAGTCCCAAATGGTACAGCCAAAAAAGTGTCATTGAGGCCGTGTGCCCTCTGAAGGAAGTATTGGAGAATTGCTTCCTTCCTCTCACTTGTAACATTGCTTGGCTGTTGGACCCTTTCTCCATTTTCAAAAGCCAAGGCACAGCTGGGTAGCCACAGGCTTTTCCACCTAGTCACTTTGTTCCCAACAATAACAACTCTGAGACTTAACATAGATGAATACTTAAGCCAATAGCTTTGACTTGTCCCTGACTGGCTCATAACTTAATTACAGGTTGACTCTATTCTAAGTCATGCCACATGGTGAGTTACCCCTCCTCAGGCTCCTGTGTCTGTCTCCCTCAACATTCAGAGTGAATCTCCCCATCCCTATTTCCCAGAATTCCTCTCCTTCTATGCTGGATGACCCACCTTCTACCTCTGCCTCAGTTTATTGGCCACAGGTGATGCTTCCATTCATTATAAAAGATTCTCTCTACACAGCTGCACCATCTTTTTAAGCTGTCTTGTCTTTTATCTGTTCTCTCTCTCCCTCCCTCCTTTTTCTGATGACCTTTTTGCAATCCATAGCACATGGGCATATTCCATAGTAATTCCCGTATAAGATGATATGGGGTCCAGGAAGGAGGATCTTGGAAGCTTTAGGATTTGTCATTCTGCCAACCATGAGCAGTAAAGTGGCAACAGGCCACAACTGTGAACTACTATAAACTAAAAACCAATTATTGACAATTACTAAACTGTTTCAGCTTTTTCTTTAAAACTTCTTTCAATTGTATTATTTGGACAATTGCCTCAACTCATAACTTGATACTGACACAGGTTTTAAGAGACTACAGAGGTAGCTCACCAAATAGAAACACTCGCTAAAGCTTGGCAACCTGAGTTTGGATCCCCAGGGTCCACATAATAGAGAGAGAAAACCAACTCTAGCAAGTTCTCTTTGACCTTTACATATGCACCATGGCATGGATGCACATGCACACACACACACACACAAACAAACACATACAGCATGGATAAATACATACACACATGCACAGACACACACACACACAGCATGAATGCACACACAAATACATACACAGCATGGATATACACACAAAGCATGGATACATCCACACACATGGCATAGATACACACATGGCCTGAATACACACACACAAACACACACAGCATGGATAAATACATATACACATGCACAGACACACACACACAGCATGAATGCACACACAAATACACACACAGCATGGATACACACACAAAGCACGGATACATCCACACACATGCACACACATGGCATAGATACACACACACACCTCATTTGGATCCACCTTTCATTTCAAGCCCAGCCATCATTAGTGCATATAAATCATGAGGTGATAATACTGGGAAAGCTGGCTCCTGAAGCAGGTGCAGAGCTAATAAGCATCTGGATGTAGTGGCATACAGTCAGCTTCTGCCACTTGGATGTCCCCAGAGTGGAAGTGTTTATGTGAGGAACTCAACAGAGCTTTCAGGACTCATGGAGCCAAGTTCTTAATCGCAGGCCAGGAAAGTATCTGCTGGCACAACCGGGCAAGTTTAACCACTCATTAGAGTGTGCAATTAGGAGAACTATAGCCTCAAATAGACCATGAGAATGGAAAAGGAGGATTTTGAAAAGCCCACCAATAAACAGCACGCACTGTACCACTGTAAGGCTCACAAGTCCTCCTGCAGAGAGGGGACCAATCCCAACTCCACCTACTCCTCTCCATTCATGCTGAGATACCACTCCTCTTTCAGGTTCACTGCCTTTCAGACAAAGGGCAGAATCAAACCTTTTACAGACTCCCCATGTTATCTTTGATTAGCCTAGCTTAGTGTTGAATTGCCTGTTTATCTGTAGCTTTTCACCAGCCACATAAATGACACAAAGATGAACACCGAACACATACACACATGCACACAGGCACACACACGCATATGCATGCACACATTGCCCCCCTATCTGAATGGATAAATGCTAAAACACACAGCACGGAATAAATTAGAACAAACCTAGGTCAGGATAAAGCATGGCTGAGGAGACCTACACTAGGCACACTGCAGAATGTATTTGTCATCAGATGTACAAAGACACTGAGCTGATCCTCTTTAGAGGCAGAAAGATACTTCTGGTCTCAGCAGTTGGGCAAGGCTAAGGGCAGGAGGCGAGCACAAGCTTCAACGGGAGCAGAAGCTCTGCCCCTTTGGGGAAGGAAGCTTCAGGAATTTTCTTCCATTCTCTGCCTTAAAGCAAGAGGCTGCTGAGGCCACCAAGGCATGGAAGGAATGGCCTATGAAAGAGAAGTCGCACAAATACTTTGCATTTCAAAGCAAACATGGCTTTCATCCTCCAAAAAGAGATGAAGAAGGACAATCCATGTTATTTTCCCATCAGTCTTACTGTTTTGCCAGACTCCTCTTACAATTTACAAAGCTCATTTGGTACACAAATTCCCATCAGCCATTATCCTGCCCATTATTTTCCTAGCATTGTTAGTTGAACTCAAATAGCCATGCTATAGGGGAGATAGGTATGCCCAGGCAGAGCCTGAGTGAGACCCCTCCCCCTGCCCCAATCACAGATGGTTGAAATAAGTGTTCCAGGCTCCCCAGCCATGGGGAGGGGGGCAGGGAATATATGGGACAACTCCTATGTGTTAACTCTCTCAGGTGACAGAGAACTGCTATTCTTGATCTGGTGTGAATGTTGCCTGCAGAAGAGAGATATGCTCAGACTCAGACAATGGCTATAAAGACTATGTTCTATAGTTCTTAATTCTCAGTTGGCCAATCGTTAGTTTAAAACACAAAACTAATGATAAAATGGTTAGCTTCTCCCACCATCTCTAAGGGTAACAGCCTCAAATGCTTTATCACAGGACAGTTCACTGTGAAATGCTACTTTTATAGTCTGTGAATAGATACAGTGTTGCTATTGACAGTAACTTAACTTTGGGTGAATTACAGATCATTGTGAGCTCCCCATGTGGATGCTGGGAATCAAACCTGAGTTTGATTTTTGTGTGCTTCACTGAGTCTAGCATAGAGCAGAGGCTGAATTAAAATATATGTGAAGAAGGAATGACAATCACAACTACTTGGAAGACTGGGGCAAAGGGGCCACATGTTCATGGCTAGCCTGGGCTACAGAGTGAGCTTGAAGTAACCTGGGAAGTTAACAAGGCCCTGTTTCAAAATAAACAAACCAACCCCCTCCACCACCTTGGATCACAACCATTTACTCCTCGGTGGGCCCACAAGGTAATTAAAGCCAGGGCGAAAGCCTACCATGTCTGCTTTTATTTTATGCCTGTCTCCTTTACTCTGGGTTACACTCTTGCTTGGGTCTCTGTGGACATGATAATCACTAAGGAGTTTGCATCTGCCTAACCTATCTCATCCCTTTTCAAGGATGAAGATAAAAAGATAAACCATCTCCTAAGCCTGCGGTCATCTCAGTCTCCAGGGGCAGAAACCATCGATTTGCAAGGACCAGAGTGGCACTTTGACAACCATCCTGCAGAACAGGAAATAGGACAATAACCAACCAGACTACACATTGGACAGGACTACTTAAATGTATAATCCTCTTAACCCTTATCCCAATTCCTTATTTAAATCAAAAGCTTCTATAAGTACCCCAAAGATGGTTGGTGATGGTGACCAGTCAGTCCCCTTCATCTGTCCTTCCCAATGTGGCCACATTGAACCCATCTTTGCTTTTCAGCATCAGCTCATCTCTTTAACTGGTGTTTTAGGATCACAGCCCTGCTGGGGCTGCGGGAGCCCAGGCTTTTGCCCTGAGACTCTGTATGGAAAGCCTGCCAAATATCTGCTTACTAAACTGCTGAGCATCCAAAGGACCACAGCAGCCCCTGGCTTCGCTTACTAGGCTCACCGAGATTGGGGTATTCAGAATTAAACTGATGTAGGAGTAAATACCTCTTTAAGCCAAAGGCTGCTGACACTGCAACAAGAGTTAAGCGGTGCCACAAGGAAGCTTTAAGAAAACTGGTGACAGTCCTGCATTCAAACTCAGACCCAAAATCAGATCTCTTCCTCATACTAGGTGTCTGCAAGGAGGTAGGTTTCAATCCCTCCAGTTCCCGGAGCTTTAAATTCTTCTATTTTGAGCTTATTCTCCCAAGATTGGGGGAGGAAAGCACTTTTAAAAGTATCGATTTTACATTTGATTCAATTGTATGTTATGAACAGACAGCGTTGTCTGCAGGAGGCCAATATAACCTTCAGTAGGAACCAATGTTTATTACCATTCGCCATGTGTCCTGCTACACGTACCTTCCACTCATCAGGGTTTGAATTCAAAATGTGCAAAAGAAGCATTTAACTCTAATGCTTCAATTAATAATGTTTTCACTATAAGATTACCAGATTCTCCTCGGTGGATGGACAAGTTCAGGGCGCGGCAGCTGCCTATCTTTGACTCCCACTTGAAATGGTACAGAGGACAGAAAGACTTCCACAGTGATTCCTGTTTCTGAAGATTTTTGCTTTTTCTGGATAAAGAGGATTTATTTTAATAACCAAAAGAAGTCATTTACAGATTAATGTTTGATTTTATCATAGTAATATGAGCCACTTACATTTTTCTTAAGGACCTTTCTAATGCATAGTAAAGACCTTGATCTGCTTCTAATTATGTACAAATCTCTCCATACAGTTTTCAAGTAATCCTTGTATAAGGATTACATAAACTAAGATGATGTCACCTTATGTGTCCTTGATCAAAAACCAAAAGAAAAACCTGAAAAATTTAACTTTTTAAAGACCTCAATGAAAAGCCAGTAAATAGTAAATTTTGTTTTATAAAATGAAAATTGCGCATGACACACACACACAAATTCTTGCAAACATTTCCTGTGCACCAGAATATTCTTCACATAGATAAGGAAAAGTTCTTGAGCTAAGTTTCCACTTTCTGACAATAGTATAGAGTGCTGCCTCTCCTCTCTCCAAAACTCTAACATTAAAATTCCGAGAAATTGAATATGCATGTGTGTGTGTGTGTGTGTGTGTGTGTGTGTGTGTGTGTGTAGTAATAGCTCTGTGTACATCATGTAAAAGTGTGGCTATTTTCTTCAGGGCCATGGGGAATCAGTAAGTGGCTTTAATAGAGGACACATGTGCCACGGCACTCCGCTCGAGTCAGTTTGTCAGGCAGGGATGCCTAAAAGCTGCTCATGAGGCAAAAAGAGTTTCAAGGAAGCTCTCCTGGAGTCTGGCGTTCTCTTAATTCTCCCGTGTTAGTCTAGTGTATGGATCCACGTGCTCTCTTTCAGTATCATCCTATTATAAGTGCCTTTTAAGATTGAATTCTGACATAGCTAAAGCCTCAGTGTTCCAACAGTCCTAGATCGTCCTTGAGCAAGACCTTGGGCTTGGAATTCAGTACTGCCCCTGGTATTACACTATCTCTTTGAGTAAAAGTTAGGTCACTGCCCTTCACAGGAATCTACCATCACCAAGGAAGAAAGAAGTTTCTGACCGTAGGAGAAACCAGAATAGATACTTAGAATTATAGTTGAGTTACACCTCTATACAGGAATTTACAATGGTTTAGGAAGTAGATCGGGCTGTGGTTTTAGAGTATTGCATTATTCATGAGATGGTTAGCTAGAAGGGAACTCCCTAATTAGAACCATGACTTGGGTGTGAAAGCCCTTGACTTAGGAGTGAAAAGTTCTCACACCTGGCTTCTAAGACTATAGCTGACCTTAGATAGGGCTAACTTTGTCTCAGTTATTTTATTGCCCAGTTCCTGCCAGTCTTTGCGTTTTCATTCCTCTGTTCTGTGTAAGAGTCATTAAGCATCCGGTTACCTCATTTTGTACCTTGTGGGTATGTCACCCAACTTCCTTATTGTCTTCTGTATAAAAAGTCTGATGCTCAAGTTGTAAAAATACATTCAGATTCCACGCGACCTCTCCTGTGTGCGTCTGTTTGTCAATTTCATCCTACGCTTTGTCCACCCGCAACTAGAGACCGGTTCCAGGGCAAGTTTGCCAGTCAAGTTTTATTTTAGACTTGATATTAAGAATTGATACGGCTGCTATGAACATAGTGGAGCATGTGTCCTTCTTACCGGTTGGAACATATATCTTCTGGATATATGCCCAGGAGAGGTATTGCTGGATCCTCTGGTAGTACTATGTCCAATTTTCTGAGGAACCACCAGACTGATTTCCAGAGTGGTTGTACAAGCTTGCAATCCCACCAACAATGGAGGAGTGTTCCTCTTTCTCCACATCCTCACCAGCATCTGCTGTCACCTGAGTTTTTGATCTTAGCCATTCTGACTGGTGTGAGGTGGAATCTCAGGGTTGTTTTGATTTGCATTTCCCTGGTGATTAAGGATGTTGAACATTTTTTCAGGTGCTTCTCTGCCATTCAGTATTCCTCAGGTGAGAATTCTTTGTTTAGCTCTGAGTCCCATTTTTTAATGGGGTTATTTGATTTTCTGGAGTCCACCTTCTTGAGTTCTTTATATATATTGGATATTAGTCCCCTATATGATTTAGGATAGGTAAAGATCCTTTCCCAATCTGTAGATATAGCTGTATCTTGTGAGACTACGCCGGGGCCTAGCAAACACAGAAGTGGATGCTCACAGTCAGCTATTGGATGGATCACAGGGCTCCCAATGGAGGAGCTAGAGAAAGTACCCAAGGAGCTAAAGGGATCTGCAACCCTATAGGTGGAACAACATTATGAACTAACCTGGAGCTCTTGACTCTAGCTGCATATGAATCAAAAGATGGCCTAGTCGGCTATCAATGGGAAGAGAGGCCCATTGGATTTGTAAACTTTATATGCCCCAGTACAGGGGAATGCCAGGGCCAAAAAGTGGGAGTGGGTGAGTAGGGGAGTGGGGGGGGAGGGTATGGGGGACTTTTGGGATAGCATTGGAAATGTAAATGAGGAAATACCTAATAAAAATATTTAAAAATAATCTAAAAATAAGAATTAATACTCATAATCTAAACAGAAAACCCTGTTTGCTTCCATTTCTGGGAATCTTGTTTAGGTTTTTGTTTAGCTGCTTATTTGTACATGACGGAGTCATACTTTGCAATCCAGGCTAGACTAGAACTCATTCAGTAGTTCAAGCTGGCTTTCAACTCATAGAGATCTTCTTGCCTCCTCCTGCCAAGTGCAGAGACTCCAGGCAGGAGGCACCACATTCACATCCCATCCTCTATTAACAGGACTAAAGTCTCCTCTCCATCACCAACATGACAGAAGTAACAGCATCCATGAAGGGATAATCCTGAGCCCTGTAAGACTGATTGCAGTTTAAAAGAAATGAAATCTGCTCTACTGTGTCATAAATAAATTTACAAATATATATATGTATGTATCTGTGTTCCTGTCATGTGGAGGACTCAACTAGGCTGGATATCCAGCCATCCCTAGAGATTTTCTATCTCTGGGATTCCAGGGCTGGGATTACACAAACATGACTCTGTGCCAGATTTTTATTTTTTTATTAGATATTTTCTTTATTTACATTTCAAATGCTATCCCCTTTCCTAGTTTCCCCTCAGAAAATCCACTATCCCCTCTACCTTCCCCCTGCTCCCCAATCCACCCCCTCCCATTCCTGGCCTTGGCATTCCCCTATACTGGGGCATAGAACCTTCACAGGACCTAGGGCCTCTCCTCCCAGTGATGACCATCCTCTGCTACATATGCAGCTAGAGCCACAAGTTCCACCATGTGTTTTCTTTGATTGGTGGTTTAGTTCTAAGGAGCTCTGGGGATACTGGTTAGTTCATATAGATGTTCCTCCCGTGGGACTTCGAACCCTGTCATCTCCTTGGGTACTTTCTCTAGCTCCTTCATTGGGGACCTTGTGCTCTGTCCAGTGGATGGCTGTGAGCATCCACTTCTATATTTGCCAGGCACTGGCAAAGCCCCTCAGGAGACAGTTATATCAAGCTCCTGTCAGCAAGCTCTTGTAGACATCTGCCATAGTGTCTCAGTTTGGTGGTTGTTTATGGGATGGATACCCAAGTGGGGCATTCTCTGGATGGTCATTCCTTCAGTCTCTGCTCCAAACTTTGTAACGCCTTCCATGGGTATTTTGTTCCCCCTTCTAAGAAGGATTCTGACCTTCTGGGCTAATATCCACTTATCAGTGAGTGCATATCATATGAGTTCTTTGTGATTGGGTTAACTTACTCAGGTTGATATCCTCCAGATCCATCCATTTGTCTAAGAATTTCATAAATTCATTGTTTTTCATTGCTGAGTAGTACTCCATTATGTAAATGTACCACATTTTCTGTATCCATTCCTCTGTTAAGGGACATCTGGGTTCTTTCCAGCTTCTGGCTATTATAAATAAGGCTGCTATGAACATAGTGGACCATGTGTCCTTATTACATGTTGGAGCATCTTCTGGGTATATGTCCAGGAGTGGTATTGCTGGATCTTCTGGTAGAACTATGTCCAATTTTCTGAGGAACCACCAAACTGATTTCTAGAGTGGTTGTACCAGCTTGCAGTCCCACCAGCAATGGAGGAGTGTTTCTTTTTTTCCACATCCTCGCACAACATCTGCTGTCGCCTAAGTTTTTTATCTTAGCCATTCTGACTGGTGTGAAGTTCTATGCCAGATTTTTGCATAGGTTCTAGGGGACCAAATTCATTGCAAACACTTCACCAACTAAGCCATGTCCTCAGCCCTCAAAGATGTACTTTCAAAGAATCTCTCCCTTGAACAGGTCTTTGAGGTAAGGAATGCTTGTCTTTAAAAATTCTGCTATAACATAAATTCTATATTCTGTGCCACATCCTCTTATATGATAAAGGTTTTAAGTGCATGCAATTTTTTCTCTCCTATTTTAAAGGATATATACATACTTTGAGACTCCTTTTCTACAACCTTCTTTTAAGTACATGGGTCACCATTTTCCCCTGCATAATCTCAGCTGTTATGGAACATACATCAACTGGAGCATCTTCATATGCACACGCTAAGCCAACGAATTTCTTTACTGTTGTTTGAATGATCACTTGCATGTTTAAATCGTTCTTTTCAGTGACTCAGGTTTTTCCAGTGGCCCACTGCATTATCAGTGATAAGCAATAAGTTTTAAATCTGTATCTAATTGTACTGCATTCTCACAGACTTTGTACTGTTACAAAAAAAAAAAACAAATTCTTGCCTGTCTTATGAATTTTTGAGAACAGCTCTCTTAAAATAGCAATAATAATAAGATCCTAAGTAGGTCAGAGTACCTAGCTGTGGGCTCTCAGACGTCAAGCCAAAGACACATCCTATTTTCTTCTAAGTCTAAGGGGCTTGAAGGAAGGAAATTACTGTTTGCTCATCCCTCTTTCAATGTGAAAATGCCAGGGGGTCTCATCTAGTGTCCCCTCTCTGATCTGATTGGTCTCACAGGACTTGCAACTATTTGTTCCTGCCAGAGTCACTATACCAGAAGCCCGGCAAGCACAGACTCTTGACTATCCATAATTTGACAAAGCTTTCTGCATCTTGACAAACTGTAGTATGTCCCCTACCTCACTCTATGACCAAGACTTGGCATTCCTGGCATATGAGATGTAATAAAGAAAGGGAAAGCACACATGAAAGATGTGTAGTAGTCCTAAACACTGCCCTGAGACTGATCGGTTCCTTACATTTACCACTTCCTTATGCTTCTATTAGAAGACCAACCCTGCTTTTCAGTGACCAATGGAAAAAGAGGACTCAAGGCAACACAATGGATATTCAACTCTATTTAAAAACAAAGGATGACCCTGGTGATTAGAAAGCAGAGATCAAAACAAAACTAAAGACCTGGACCATAAGAAACCTGGCTTAATCATTTCAGGTAAACTAGGAAGATCTTCATGCTTACAGTTGCCAAGAAATGAAAGAACTCTCCAGTAGAGGGCTGAGAAGCCAGCTGGGGATGGCAACTTAATATAGCTGTCAGTTTAAAAAGTGGAGGGGGCTTATTTGGAAAATACATTTTCCTGGAACTGCTTATATTACAAAGCTTCTTGCTACATTAAAAAGTAATTAACTATGTCATTGCAATTAAGACACAAATTCTGCCCAACCTCTGATCTACATGCCCTACAATATTACCCTTAGGCCATTGAAAACCAGGCCATAAACCAAAATGCTCAATCTTAATATCAAGTATATAAATAAGCCAGCAAGATGAAAACTAATTATTGTTGCATCCTAAATATGAAACTTCAATGTACAAAAGATAAAAGAAGATCCAAGGAATTTTTCCTGTTGCTGATTTAGAGGAACTGCAGCACAAGGACCTTCATTTTGACAGAAATCAAATCCAGTATTCCTTAAGCATCCACTGTCTTTTGGCAGTAATCTGAGCCTAAAATGGATATATTCCACAGGTACATTTTCCCATTTTGCAACCAGTTTGTTTCATAGGCTAAATCTCTAACAAAATGAATCATAAGCCAATGCCTTGAGCCATCTGGAAGGCAGACATGGTTGCATATGCCTGCAAACCTAGCCCCTGGGAGGATGAGTCAGGAGGATGAGAACTTGAAGAAAGCAGCAGGCACATAGCAAAACCTCATCTCAAGAATAATGAATAAATATATAAATAATAAAGCATTTTCCAAGAAAGCCTAAAATAATTAACTTTGGTGCTGGAGGCTAAACTGAAAGCTAGCCAATCTCCCAACCACTGAGCACCATCCCCCAACCCTGAGTGTACTGCTTACTATAGGTATTTGTAAGGCACTTAACCCAATCAGCAGATGGCCAAAATAACAAATAAGAAACGCATCAGAAGAAATAAAAGCATAAAGAGAAGCAGTGAGTCTTAAAACGAATAGTAGAAGTCAAAAAGCTGTGAAGCAGTTTCTAAAGCACCGTGGATCTGGGGTCTAAAACCAACCTTCCAGTTCACTGTATTTCCACAGCAATTTTGACCAACATGAAAGTGAGTTTTTCCCAGGAAGATGACAATGTCCCAATGAGAACTCATTATCCAGTTGTCATATCTCCTCCTATCACAACAGCTAGGCATTGAAGCACTTCATTACCCACTAAGCTCTGAGAAATATAGCAAGCCATACCTAAAGAATAAGAGAATGCACACTGCTAACTGCCATTTCTATTCATATGCAAAGACATAGAATTAGGGTGGTATTTTAAAGAATTTCAATTGCCCAAAGATGATTTGTTTTTCTAACTTTTGACAGTTAGAAAGGATTGTCTATTTTCTCTAAGCACACTAAAGTGAAAATGAAACCTGAGTTTTTCAATATGTAATTAGAGTCCTTAAGAAATATCTTTCTGAGTTCTGTGGACTGTATCTTGAGTGTTATGTACTTTTTTTTTTTTTGGCTAATATCCACTTATTAGTGAGTACATACCATGCATGTCCTTTTGGGTCTGAGTTACTTTACTCACGATGATTTTTCTAGTTCCATCCATTTGCCTGCAAAACTCAGGATGTCCCCATTCTTAATAGCTAAGTAGTATTCCATTGTGTAAATGAACCACATTTTCTGTATCTATTTTTCTGTCGTGGGACATCTAGGTTGTTTCCAGCTTCTGGCTATCACAAATAAGGCCGCTATGAACATAGTGAAGCACATGTCCCTGTGGCATGGTGGGACATCCATTGGGTATATTCCTAAGAGTGGTATTGATGGGTCTTTAGGTAGATCTATTTCTAGTTTTCTGAGGAACCTCCAGATTGATTTCCAGAGTGGTTGTACCAGTGTGCAATCCCACCAGCAATGAAGGAGTGTTCCTCTTTCTACAAATCCTCTCCAACATGTGCTGTCACTGGAGGTTTTGATCTTAGCCATTCTGGTTGGTGTAAGGTGGAATCTCAGGGTCGTTTTGATTTGCATTTCTCTGATCACTAAGGACTTTGAACATTTCCTTAGGTGCTTCTCAGCCATTTGAGATTCCTCAGTTGTGAATTCTCGGTTTAGTTCTATACCCCATTTTTTGATTAGGTTGTTTGTTTTGTTTTGTTTTGTTTTTGGTGATTAACCTGTTGAGTTCTTTATATAGTTTGGATATTAACCCTCTATCAGATGTGGGGTTAGTGAAATTTTTTTCCCAATCTATAGGTTGCTGATTTGTCTTTTGACTATGCCCTTTGCCTTACAGAAACTTTCCCGTTTCATGAGGTTCCATTTATCAATTCTTGATCTTAGAGCTTGAGCCATTGGAGTTCTGTTTAGGAAATTTCCCCCTGTACCAATGAGAACTCAAAAGATCAACAAGCTGAAGTTCCCAAGTGAGGATGCCTCAGTCCCACCTGGAAGAGAGAAGAAAGCAATCACAAGTTGGGGGGGAGGGGTTGGGAGGGAAAGTGGATGGGGATGGAGGAGGAGTGGGGGGGGGGGGAGAGGGGAATCTGATCTGGTATTGGGTGAGGGAAAAGGACTGAGTCAGCATAAAGAATGGAAACAGGCAACCTTGGGAGATAGGAGGTTGGGGGAACCCTCCAAAATGCATCAGAGATATGGGAGGTGAGAGACTCTCAGGACTCAAAGAGATGGACCTTAGATGAAATGTTCAACAGCAGGGAGAGGGAACTTATATTGCTAACCTCCAGCAGGAACACAGGACATTAAGTGAGGGATGGGGTTGCCATTCCACAGTCACATCTCTGACCCATAATTGTTCCTGTCTGAAAGAATTACAGGGATGGAAATGGAGAGGAGCCTGGGGAAAAGAAGGTTCAGTGATGGGCCCAAAGTGGGATCCAGCTCAAGGAGAGATCCCAAGGCCTGACACTATTACTGAGGCTGTGGAGTGCTCATAGAAAAGGAACCTAGCATGAAGGAACTCCAGAAGACCCAACAAGCAGCTGAAAGAGTCAGATGCAGATATTTGCATCCAACCAATGGACTGAAGCAGCTGACCACAGTTGATGAATTAGGGAAAGGCTGAAAGAAGCTGAGGAGAAGGGTGATCCTGTAGGAGGACCAGCAGTCTCAATTCATCTGGACCCCCGAGATCTCTCAAACACTGGACCACCAAACAGACAGCATATACCAGCTAATATAAGGCTCCCAACACACACACAGTAGAGGATTTCAGGGTCTGTGTTCATTCAGAGATGATGCACCTAACCGTCAAGAGACTGGAGGCCCCAGGAAGTTGGGAGGTCAGGTGGTTGGGGGGAGACATTCATGTGGAGACAGGGGGGTGTGGAGGAAGTATGGAATGTGGAACAGTAAAATATGGAGAGTAAAAAAATTAATTAATTAAAATTTAAAAAAAAAAAGAAAAGAAATATCCTTCTAAGCTATTATTACCAGGGATCTAGGTGTCTAAGGAGATGAGGAAAGGACCTTCACAGAGGAGGAAGGTGAGATGCTAAGGGCCTATGGCTTCCTTCTTGCTTTGTTCTGTCCTGCAATCATGTTTGCCAAGCTGGGATTTCACCTGACATTTTCTAATGACTGATAATGGAGCACCTCCTTCAGTACAAAGACATCCTTGCAGAAGTAGCCTTCACTTCGCAGGTAGACAGGTATCAGTTTCCCAGGATGAAGGGAAATAAATAAAGCAATGAGAAGAAAAGCCAGAAAAAATAGAAAGGTTTAGAGTAAACATAAAAGAGGGCATGGGGAACCAAGCAGTTACACTATCAAGAGTGTCTTTTTGACCACCATTAGATAAAGCCTTTTTAAATGTTAGTTGCTATGTTCTGTTACCATCAATTGGGGTACTCAAGCCAGTATTCAGCTGTGATGGTTAACTTTTTGTGTGAACTTTACTGGACGATGGAATGGATGCTCAGATGCCTAGGAAAACGTTTCTGGGTATGTCTCTGAGATTGTTGCAGACGAGATGAGTCCGATCAGTATACTTAGTAAGAAAGATCCATCGTGACTAATATGCTGGGTAACATTTATTCCATGAATGGCCTGGGTCAGATTTTCTGTCTTCATGTGCTCCATGTCTTCCTCCTGAGACATTAGAGACCCTACTTCTTCTTCTTCTTCTTCTTCTTTTTTTTGTATTTATTTCATTTACATTCCCAATGCTATCCCAAAAATCCCCCACACGTTCCCACACACGCTCCCCCACCCACTCCCCCACCCACCCACTCCTACCCCTTGGCCCTGGTGTTACCCTGTACTGAGGCATATAAAGTTGCATGACCAATGGGCCTCTCTTTCCACTGAAGGCCGACTAGGCCATCTTCTGATATATACGCAGCTAGAGACATGAGCTCCGGTGGGTACTGGTTAGTTCATATTGTTGTATGAACTAACCTATAGGGTTGCAGATCCCTTTAGCTCCTTGGTTGCTTTCTCTAGCTCCTCCATTGGGGGCTCTGTGATCCATCCAATAGCTGACTGTGAGCATCCACTTATGTGTTTGCTAGGCCCCGGCATAGCCTCACAAGAGACAGCTATATCAGGGTCCTTTCTGCAAAATCTTGCTAGTGTATGCAATGGTGTCAGGGTTTGGAGGCTGATTATGGGATGGATCCCCGGGTATGGCAGTCTCTAGATGGTCCATCCTTTTGTCTCAGCTCCAAACTTTGTAAGTCCTTCCATGGGTGTTTTGTTCCCAATTCTAAGAAGGGGCAAAGTGTCCACACTTTGGTCTTTGTTCTTCTTGAGTTTCATGTGTTTCACAAATTGTATCTTATATCTTGGGTATTCTAAGTTTCTGGGCTAATATCCACTTACCAGTGAGTACATCTTGTGTGAGTTCTTTTGTGATCGGGTTACCTCACTCAGGATGATGTCCTCCAGATCCATCCATTTGCCTAGGAATTTCATAAATTCATCCCTTTTAATAGCTGAGTAGTACTCCATTGTGTAAATGTACCACATTTTCTGTATCCATTCCTCTGTTGAGGGGCATCTGGGTTCTTTCCAGCTTCTGGCTATTATAAATAAGGCTGCTATGAACATAGTAGAGCAAGTGTCCTTCTTACTGGTTGGAACATCTTCTGGATATATGCCCAGGAGAGGCATGGCGTGGTGGCACACTCCTTTAATCCCAGTACTTGGGAGGCAGAGCTAGGCGGGTTTCTGAGTTGGAGTCCAGCCTGGACTGCAAAGTGCATTCCAGGACAGCCCTGTCTACACAGAGAAGCCCTGTCTCAAAAAACCGAGAGAGAGAGAGAGAGAGAGAGAGAGAGAGAGAGAGAGAGAGAGAGAGACCCTACTTCTTAAGCCTTTAAGACCTCAGGAGCTGAAGGAGCACTGCTCTGGTTCTTATACCTATAATTACTACTCTCTCTGGTTCTTTTTTTTTTTTTTGAAAGGGAAATTTGCAAATTCATCTGGAATAACAAAAAACCTAGGATAGCAAAAACTCTTCTCAAGGATAAAAGAACCTCTGGTGGAATCACCATGCCTGACCTAAAGCTGTACTAAAGAGCAATTGTGATAAAAACTGCATGGTACTGGTACAGCGACAGACAGGTACATCAATGGAACAGAACTGAAGACCCAGAAATGAACCCATGATCACTTGATCTTTGACAAGGGAGCTAAAACCATCCAGTGGGAAAAAGACAGCATTTTCAACAAATGGTGCTGGCACAGCTGGCGGTTATCATGCTATCTCCTTGTACTAAGGTCAAGTCTACATGCATCAAGGAACTCCACATAAAACCAGAGACACTGAAACTTAAAGAGGAGAAAGTGGAGGGAAAGCCTGGGGAAGATATGGGCACAGGGGGAAAATTCCTGAAGAGAACAGCAATGGCTTGTGCTGTAAAAAAATGTCTCTAGCACCTCATACTGATTTTTTTCTCCTCTGAAACCACTTGGGCCAGATCTGTACAGTTCAAGTCACTCACAGCAACAAAGTCTTCCATATTCCTACTAGGATGGCTCATGGAGCCCCACTTAAAACATCCCATAGCTTTCCAAATCCCAAAATCCGCATTATTCCAAACAAAAGCATGGTCAGGCCTATCACAACAATACCCCAATTCCAGGTATCAACTTCTTTTTTAGTTAGGGTTTTCTTGCTGTGAACAGACACCATGCCCAAGGCAACTCTTATAAGGACAACATTTTATTGGGGCTGGTTTGCAGGTTCAGACTTCAGTCCATTATCATCAAGGCAAGAGCATGGCAGCATCCAAGCAGGCATGGTGCAGAAGAAGCTGAGAAGTCTACATCTTCATCTGAAGGCTGCCAGCAGAGTACTCTTTATATATGTTTCCTTTGGTTTATACCATGTGTACAGAGTGGTACCAACCAGTTACCATAGCCACAGCTCATATTCAGAGCATAATGAATGAATCAGAAATGATTATACACAACCTGTACACACAAAAAAAGTCAACTGTCTTTAAAGTCTTCCTCTTGGGAATCAGACTTTCCCCAATCAGAAATATGAATAGTACATTCAAGAAGAGGGGTGGGTAATAGGCTCTACAGTGAGCTCCTATAAAACTTAGTCAAGGAAAATAAGCAGTTACCAAAGAAATAGAGACATGGAGGTCAAAAAGATTAAGTGACTTTCCAAAGTTACACAGTTTATGAATTTTTTAAAAGCAGTGGGTTCTAATAGCTTCTCTCACCATAGTATGTCCAATGAGAGCGGTTTGAATTAGGGAAAATTTTTTCCTCTACATTTAGTAGGCCAAGACTCTGCTTCCATCTCTTCATTTCTATGTGGATGATGAAGAGCTGTCAATGGCTTTCTTAAGTGTTTAAGGGTTCGAATGTGGCTGTGTAGGACCATGTCTGCCTAGCAAAAAAGCTTCACTAGCACCTGAAATGTTGTTCCAGTTTGTATGCACCAGTCAAGTTCTGAAGAAGGCTTGGAAAGAAGAGGAGAGAGAAAAGATGGATTTGGAGACTTAACTGGAAGATTTGGGGCTCGCTATCCCAAGCATTGCTCAAAGGGTAACCCTATCACATGAACTATCAGAGAACAGAAACTTTTAAGCTTCAGGAGACTTTAAGAATCATCCGTCTTTGTTTCTGTCTTATGTGGGTAAACATTTCAGAACAAATAACCAGCTCTTGTCTCCTTTAAGGTCATTGGGGAAAGAAAATAAGTCAGCTCCCTGCACAGCGCTTTCAGTAAGCGATCCCTCATCAGTCCTAAAGCTCTTCCCTCAATCCCATTGCACTCTCTCCTGCTCAGGATAAGCCCTTTTCATCCTAATGTGACCTTTGCTGAAATAAACCTCTTCAGACTTCTGTGTCTAAATCTCTCCCTACATGGAAAGTTATCTTCCGCCATCTCTTCCACAAGCACAAATCTCCATTGTTTTCAATATTTGCTCCTGCATGATTTTCTAGCTCATTAATCTCCCCTTTCATTACTCAGTTTGTTTTTGTGATTTGGTTAGTTTTGTTTCTGCCAGTTTGTTTGTTCGTGACTTTGTCTGTCTGAGAATGCATGTCCATGGGAGAGGTGGGGGTGTGCACCCCTTGCATGCATAAAAGGTCATCAAGTCTCCCTGGCCCATCACTCTATAAACTCATCTGATGCAGGATTTCTCCATAAACCTGACCCACTTGTTTTCTCAGTGAGACTAGAAGCTAGCATGGCCCAGCAATCTCCCTGTCTCTACTTTTATAGGAACTTGGACTACAGGCATCTGTGTGAATGCCCAACTTGTTTGGATGCTGAGATCCAAACTCTGGTCCCCAGGATTGTGCAGCAGGTGTGCTCAATCATGGATCCGTGTCTCTCTTCCCATGGTGGTTTTTGACTCTTCTCTTTTGCTCTATCTTTTTTCCTAAATGATGACAGTGGCACAAAGAACTACCTTATTACCTTGGAAAGTCAACTTCATCATTTAACTAGTTGAATTCTTTCTCTTCCCCCATCTAAATGCAGAGAAATAATGGCTTAACCCTGAGGTTCTTCTCCATGGGAAGACTGTATTTTGAATAATTAGCTGTTAAATAAGCTGTGAAGAAAAGAAGAAAATGTGGAAAATGTCTTCCTAAATTTTTGCCTTAAATTATTCACATGCTGCTAACGAGGACAGTGCCCTGGTATCCTAGAACAGCTCTGAAAGCATGCCAAGTTCTAAAGAGGTGCTATAATCACATTCTTGTTCTAGTAATAGTAATAACTCCATGTTTTTCCTCTTCCTCAACAAGTAAATAGTGAGCTGAATGTAGAATGAAAAAAATCTGAAGGTAAAATACTGAACAGCTGGCTAACAGCTGTCACTACCTCCAGAACTGAAAGTTGGAGAGTCACAGGTGAGTTCTGTTATGGGGATCAGTATTAGTATGGCCATCCTAACAGAGAGTCCGGGACCTGTGGGGTGTGGTTGAACAACCTGAAGCTAAACATGGATTTTATAGGTGTATAAAGCATCATTCAATGGGATTAGACAGCAAAGAAATATACTACACCCAGTAACAGTCCCTCAACAGTTCAGTAAGAGAGTTAGCTGTGTTTTGAGAAACAAGCTTAAGTCAAGTTTCTTGAAAATTCTGATCTGATTTTTGTTGGGAGTGGGAGAAAACAAAAGGGAGAATATCATTTTTTATAAAATCTAGAACGTGCCTTTTCTCTAACTTTTCCTTGGGGAATTAAAAACATTTTTAAAAGGAACATTTTTAAAAGGAAGAAAAAGTGAGAAAGTAAATGTTTCCCTTGGCTAACACTTCTTCCTAATGTATTAGGCTTCCCCCACCCCATAACTGCTTGATAGTGCATTCAATATTCCTTTCCTGATACAATAAATCACACCTTACTATCTCAGGAATGCAGTTAAGAGATGTCAGCATTATCTCAGAGGTGACACATTTTCCTTATGTAAGGATGACAGAGGCGTCTCTAGCAAAGAAACCAACTTATAACTAGTTTTAAAAATGTTTCTGCAATATTTAAATTATGCTGGATTTAAAACAAATAAGAACATGGCCCTGTTAAAGAAAAAAGAAGCATCAGAAATTACTAGAGAAGCCAGTCTCTAGGACAGCAGACCCTGTCACCAGTGACCTATGGCTTTTCCATGTAAAGAATATCCCCAAGACCTGTGAGTTCCCAGGAGCAAAACAGTCTGGCGGATGAGCTTGAGTCACTGAGATGCATTAAAAATGGCCCTCTGATTAGAGGCCAAAGTGATTCTAGGAGAAGTAGTACTTTGAGGAATGCCCTCTGTTGTTTGAATTTTCGCTAAGAAAAACTGAAAAGCTCGAAGTAGATTTGAGAAATCCTTGTCTTTCTAAACTATATCCACCCTATACCTAATCCTGTGGAGCACATCTTATGCAAGCCACCATCAGAGCTTAAACAATGATAGAAGCACTCAGTGCTGTCTCTGAAAAAATAGAGTGGCCCGGGGCTCTTCTCCTCTTGAGTCCTTCCTTTCCCATCTCTTGCTTACCTGCTATAGAGCCAGATTCAAAAGTTCTTTTTCGTCCATAATTTCTAAAGGATTATTGATTAATTGATGATTGATCATTGATATTGATTATTGATTAATGTGGGAGAGTTCATGTGAGTGCAAGTTCCTGATGAGGCCAGTAGAGGGCAAAGGAGCTCTTGGAGGTAGAGTTTCAGGCAATTGGGAGCTGCTCAATATGAACTCAGATCTGCTAGAAGAGAGTTACTTGCTTTTAACCACTGAGCCATCTTCCCAGCCCTGGTCATCCATCGTTCTTAACAGCTCAACTTGTTTTATTCCAGAATGAAATGAACTGGGTGAACTCTGGGTAAACATTTATGTATTTAATACTCCCTCAAATATAAATATTCAGTAAGACCTTTGGGGTTGAGGAAACAAAAAGGCTCATTCTGGAATTTTATTTTCTAGTAGTGATTTTTGTCTTGGATTTAAAACAAACAAACAAATAAACACAAAAGAAGAGTCGTAATTCTCTACGAGATATCTCGTTCTTTACCCACCATGATCATTCCAGAAATTCAGGGATGGTTCAACATACATCAATCAATAAAAATAATCAGTCATATAGCAAACTGAAAGTCAAAGACGACATGATCATCTCATTAGCAACAAAAAAGCCTTAGACAAAGATTCTTCTTGATAAGAGTTCTGGAAAGAGAAGGGTTATGAAGGCCATACCTCAACATAATACAGGCAGTTTATAGCAAGTCCATAGTCAACACCAACCTAGATGGAGACAGATGCACAGCATTTCCACTAAAGTCAGGAACAAGGCAAGGTTTTCCACCCTTTCCATAACTATTCAATATAGAACTTGTCTTAACTAGAGTAATAAAACAACTGAACAAGACTATCAAGAAAATACAAATAGGAAGTGAAGAAGTCAATGTACTTTTATTTGAAAATGATATGACTGTATACCTAAGTGAACATAAATCACTTTCATCAGGAAATTCCCACAGCCAGCAAACACTTTTGGCAAAGTAGGTGGATGCAAAGTTAAAACAATACAAGAATAAGTAGCCTTCCTATATGCAAATGACAGACACTGAAAGAAATTAGGGAAACTATCTTTCACAGTGGCCTCAAAAAAACCATAAAATATCCTGGGATAACTCTAACCAAGAAAATAAGAGGCTTTTTTTTTAAAAAACAAAAATTTTATTAGGTATTTTCCTCATTTACATTTCCAATGCTATCCCAAAAGTCCCCCATACCCTCCCCCACCCACTCCCCTACCCACCCACTCCCACTTCTTGGCCCTGGTGTTCCCCTGTGCTGAGGCATATAAAGTTTGCACGACCAATGGGCCAATGGGCCTCTCTTTCCACTGATGGCCGACTAGGCCATCTTCTGATACATATGCAGCTAGAGACACAAGCTCCGGGGGTACTGGTTAGTTCATATTGTTGTTCCACTTTAAATCATGAAGAAATAAATTGAAGAAGATATCAGAAGATGTGAAAAATCTCCCATGCTCATTGGTCAGTAAGATTAATACAGAAAAAAAATGGACATGCTACCAAAAGTGATATATAGATACAGTGCAATACCTATCAAAATTCCAACAATTCTTCATAGCACTTGAAAGAAAACTTTTTCAACTTCATATCACACTCACAACACACACATGAACAGAATAGCTAGACACCAATTCTGAATAATAAAGGAATTGCTGGATGTATCACCACCCTGACCTTACATTGTAGTACAGCTTTATAGTAATAAAAACAGCATCATATTGGCATAAGAACAGATATGGTGATTGATTAATGAGATTGAATTGAAGTCCCAGACATAAATCCACACACCTATGAACACCTAATTTTTTTAATAAAGAATTCATAAACATACTCTGGGGGAAAATACAGCATCTTCAACAGATGATGGTAGTCAGACTAGCTGGTTGCATGTAGAAGAATCCAAATAGATGCATATTTATCATCCTGCACAAAACTCAACTCCAAATGGATCAAAGACTTCAACATATGGCCAGATTCACTGAATTTGGTAAAAGAGGAAATGGGGGATAGTCTTGAATTATTGAATTCATTAGCATAGAAAAGGACCTACTGAGCAGAATACCAATAGCAGAGACACTAAGAACAAAAATTAATAAATGAAACCTCATAAAACTAAAAAGCTACTGTATGACAAAGGACACCATCATCTGGACAAAATGGCAGGTTCCGGAGCAAGAAAAGATTTCCTTTTACCAGATACACATCCTATAGAGGGCTAATATCTTAAATATTTAAAGAATTCAAAACTCTGGGCATCAAGAAAACAAATAACCCAATTTGAAATGGGGTGCAGATCTAAACAGAGGATTCTTTCAAGAGGAAACATGTTTGGAAAGAACTTAAAGAAATGTTCACCATTCTTAGTCATCAGAGAAATGCAAATCAAAACTACTTTGAGATTTCATCTTATCTATGTCAGAAGATCAATAAACAAGTAACAGGCAATGCTAATGAGGATGTGGTGTGAGGGGAACACTCATTTATTGCTAATGGGAGTGTAAACTTGTACAGAAACTATGAAAATCAGTGTGGCAGTTCCTAGGGAAGCTGGCAATAGATTTCACTCGAGACCCAGATACACCAATCTTGAGCACATACGCAAAGAACTCTATATTCTACTACACAGACACTTGTTCCACCATGTTCATTTCTACTCTACTCATAATAGCCAGAAGTTGGAAACAGACCGGATGTCTGTCAGTGGAAGAATGAATAAAGAAAATAAGTATGGAATATTAGTCAGCTGTTTAAAAAATGAAATCTTGAAATTCACAGGTAAATTGATGACGCAAGAATTATTCTGTTTGAGGAGCTGTATTAAAAACCCAGTACAGTAGAAGCTTCTCAAAATATATACATATACACACATAAAATATATACATAAGTGTACACACACACACACACACACATATTTAGGTGACCTAAGTGAAATAGGCAAAGATTGCATGTAATTTTAGGAACATGCTTGCTCTTTCTTGTGAGCTCTGCCCACATCTACGTCTATATGTGTTTCCTATGCTGTTTCTTTGGTTCTTTTCGTTTGTTTATTTGGTCCTATCAGGTTCATTTGCTTTTGTTTTATCTTATTTTATTATTTTTCCCTAATTATTTAGATGCTCATTTGTTTTCTAATAAAAAGGAAAGAAGGAAGGATATGGATTTGGGAGTGTGGAGAGGTGGGGAGGGTCTGAGGGGAATTTTTAAAAATGAGACATCTTGTTTTCCAAAGAAATAGCCAAGAGCTAACTAGGGCTCCTCAGACTCTTAGTTCCCTGGCCAGAATTTCTTAAAGTTGAGACAGATTATTTGCTCACTTATCTTGTATGGCCAGTGATAAAAATGTAAACTCTTTAATCTTAAAAAAATAATAATTGTAATTTTATTGATGGCTAGAAAATATCACTTATCTTAGGCTGTGCATTCTTGTATTTGTTTTAGATTGAATAAATCTCTATTCAGAAAGACCAAGATAGTTGTATCTTATAAAAATTATAAAGATTACATTTATGATTTAGCAGTGGAGTATTTCTGAGGCCCCAGGGTACAGAAGAAAAACAAGAGAGCCAACAGAGATGGAATTTTTTCTACTAATCAACAACTTGTTCACCAGTATAGTCTTTCTTTCACTCCCTCCTAAGGAACTCATTTGGAAGATTTTTGTTTACAAAGATAGCACATTAAGAAATAACTCATTTTCTCTTGTCATTAATCTGACAAATGCAGCTGCCAACCGTCAGAACTCTGAATAGATCAAGGCAAATTTATTATAACAATGAACTTATATAATCTCAGCCCAAAGCGAAAACACTGGTGTTCTAGTCTATGTGACATTACTTTGAATGAATGCAAATTGTCTTAGAGTCTTCAAATCATCAAAATAGCTCATAGGTCCACATTAGTGTCCTGTGGACTAGTTAAGTATGAGCAAGCCCTCAGAAATTTCTCCCTCTATCCCCCTCCCTGCCCTCGGGTTGGATTCCGAGATAGTCACAGACCATATAGACTCAGGAACCTGCTAAGGGTTATCCACTTCATTCCCTGGGCTGTTTCTGACTTCTCTCCCATCACCTACTTGGCCTTCCTAGCATGGCAATGTTCCTCCCCCATCAAGCCCCAGATGCTCTCTTACTTTTAACTTATCTCATAAATAGTAATATCTGCCAAGCAGCCTTGATAGTGGACAAGTCAACTGGCCTTGACTGTAGGCAACAGTACCAACAGTACCAGGGGCTTCAATTTCATTAAAACACATTTGTTGAATAATAAAGCTTTATTAATTTGGTGAAGTGCAGTTGCTTCTAAGAATTAATTGATTGGCTAAGGTTATGTTTTCCTTTCTGTTTATGTTAGCTATCTATCTATCTATCTATCTATTTATCTATCTTCTATCTATCAACTTATTTGGGCTATCTATCAACTTATTTGGGGGGAAGAAGAGAAAGCCTTTATATAAGCTTGTTGGTTGCATTTATTAACTTGTAATTGAACTCTGATTCTTTCAAATAATTTGACCTGAATTTATATCTTTGCAATCTGGTAGAGTCATCTCACCAAAGGGGAAGTGTAAAAATAGCCTATTTGCCATATAAACTCCCCAAAAAAGTTACCTTTAAAAGACTTCTTACTTATGCTTTGACACATACAGATTTAACCTATTAATCTACTAAAATATCATTATTTCAGGCTAAAGACTTAGCTGTTGGAAGAGTGCTTGCCTGGCATTCAGAAAGCCCTGGTTGGATCCCTACTACCACATAAAATAGGCACAGGAGTATAAGCCTGTAATCATGGTTCCTAGAGATCCAGGCAAGGAGCATCAAAATCCAATGCCATCCTCAGGTACATACTGAATTTGAGGCCAGCCTGGGCCACGTGAGACCCTGTATCAAGTATGCACATGTATGTGTATGAATATACATATACTCATGTATATAGGAACTTGAACATTTGATCACTTTAAAACATATCTTCTGACTGAAACCTGCTTTTAGAATAACTGCTTTTAACGGGAAATGGGCATCAAAGAGACAAGTCTTGTCTGCTGTAAGGGTTGAAAGGACTTCAAAAGACTTGTCCATAGTCATCCACATACTACACCTCAACATGTCCTCTTGGAATCACATCAGTAGCTCTACCTGCACCATTGTCTTCCCTTTCTGGAGCATTCATTTCCCCAGACTCGGTTAAAGGAGGGAGGCCCTTTCTCTTCTCTAGCCTTTCAAAGTCTCCACCCAAATTTACCAGATAGTTACAAATGGCCTTTACCAGCAATCCAAAAAAAAAAACCCAGGGCTGTGGATTGCATCTCATGTCCAGCCTTCCCCAGGACTATACAAGTATCAGAGAAATAGAGAGAGAGAGGAAAGACAATACAAATAAATTATTAACACATCTATGATTCAAAGGAAGAGAAGCATTCTTGGAGCATCAGAGAGAAAAAATAGGTCCTGCATCAGCATCTTTTCCAATGTTCAATATCTGCTACATCAGTTCCTTAAAGCCTATAAATCTGAGAGCGGTGTAATTTATGGTAAAACTCTAGCCAATACTTAAAGTGATTGCATTGAGGGTTGATGACACTGAGTCTCCCTTCCAAGACTTTTACACAGATTCATAACAGCAGACATGACAAGCAGATTTGTCTCCTCTCCTAAAGAATAATATGGTGCCAGGTGGCCATTTTTCTTGGGCTGCTACTACCGAGCTCAGCACTTATCCCTTGGTTGCTAGGCTCTCCTTGCTGCCAACAGTGGTCAGAGGTGGCTTCCTGCTGTGGCTTTACCCTTGCTATACAATACAGTTATAGCACCATTTTATAAAATGATCCGTGCGGTGTGGCTATTGACAACCTCACTGATGAAGCCGATTAAAAGCTTTGAGTCCTTTTATTAAGTCCCAGACCATGAGCAGACTCTTGCCTTTAAAAAGACTCTTGATGCCTAAGCTCAGAGGTGCAGCATTTTTAAAGACAAAACCACAATTACATCAGTGCTCAACATAGGGAAGCGAGACCTGAATGTTGGTAAGAGTGGCTTAGGAACATCTTATTTCTTACAAAACTTGGCACCCTTTTCCAGACAGTACATGACAATTATTTTTGATTTACACTCCCTCTTAGTTATTTCAGTGTTACGTTTAAGCTTGCATAAACACCAGTTATGTTGGTTAATATGTCTAGACCATGTTTAAGGTCATGAACTATCCCAAAAGTGTTCCCAGGGCTGATGTGGCTGTCACAGGAGTGGAAGGCTGGGAAGTGTCTAGGCAGACAAAAAATAGAGTTGTGACATGATGGCCTTACCTTACTCATTTCCTTTTATCTTTAAGGTCAAGCCATTTGTTCCCTAGGAGCAGCAGAAAAATGAAAGCAAGTAGGAAGGTCCCAGATGTTTTAAAACATGGACTGAAGGTCAAAACATCCTGACCATGTCAGCATTTAGCCTCCCCTAGAGCTGTCAATCACTATCAGGTTCCCGACCTACAGCCACCTTCCAAAGAACTCTTTCTCACACTCATCCTTGTCTTTTATGTTACAAAATCTTACCTGATCACTTAGATCCTGCAGGCCCCTGAGACCTTCGAGGATTACAGTGATGGCTCGTTCTCCTTCTAGCTCTAGATCATTAAACCCCTTGTAGATCTTCTCACCCAGAAGTACCTTTAGCAAACACTGGAGAAACGGTAGGCAGATCTAATTGAAACAAAATGTCTTCATTTTTCTAAGTGTAAGAGTTATTTTCACTACTCCACGTGGAGCTGCTTCTGTGTGGTGAGAATTGAGAGATTTAGTAGATTCCCAATGTGCATGTATCAGCCAGGGTAGGGAGGTAGGAAGCTTGCTGGGATCTCAGCAAACCACTTCTAAGCTCAGCAGGTCCCCCCTCACAGTCCAGATGTCCTCCCCAACTCCTTTGGAGAATCACTGCATGCACAACATTACCAAAGGCTGCATGTGGTGCTGCCTCAGCGCATTAAAGGAGACATGCAGAAAGGACTTCCTAACCACTCACTCACTGATGGATAATCTTAATGAGATTTCAGAAATAACCATTTACCAGGAAATGTGATGCTAGGTGACAAGGAGATTTATCACCAGCCTGCAAATGTTGACTTGAAAAGTAATGAAATGAGAAAAATGTGAAGGACTGAGAAATACAATGTAACTTACCCAGTATGAAAAGCGGAGAACTCCAGCAGCCAGTCACTGCAGCTCATTGCAGCATGGGTGCAACATTGATTACAGAACCATAAACCACATGCGAGGATCCCTGCTCATGCTATCTACCATTATTGTACAGGAGAAAGCATGAAATATGAGAACTGCAGAGGAGAAAACCTCAAGAAAGAAGAGATATTTCATACAAGGCTTGAGACATGGAAAGAACCATCTGGTGAACATGACTTAATGCTAAACGCTAAATCATAGATTCTGTGCCTCAAGTTCTGAAATCCTTTGAGACCTCAGTAGATGGAGTTTTTTTCCTCTAGGAATCTCTGCGCGCGCACACACCCACACACCCACCCACACACACGAGATCATGCACACACATATGTATATATATGCATACATATGTGTTATGTATGTGTCTGCATACATTCACTGCATTTACCTCTCTACATACATAGTCTGGACCAGGTATCCTCTTTCTGTGTCTTCAGTACCAATCACATCTGTGGGTACCAAGAGGTTACCATGAAATATATATGTGTGTGTGTGTGTGTGTGTGTGTGTGGTGTCATACTCAACAATTGTTCATTGGCTCAGAAAAGGTCTTGGGAAATAAAACAAAAACTACATTACCTTTTCTTACATCCCTTGTGGCTTAGCCACACTAAGTTTATACAGATATACATTTATTCTCTCATCCATGTAAGCTAAGAATTAAATTGTCACATAGCCTTGGGATTTCCTTTCCTACTATGGCAGACTCAATCTCCACAGTCCATCTTAATTTGAAGGTCATATTTTATCCCCATCATGTTTCTAAATTCTTTATACAAGCGGAACCTCATCAACTCTGTTCTGTCAAAGCTGTGGACATTTTTTAATACATCTTAATTTCTAGAGGATACATGGCTTAGAGCTCACGTTTAAAAAAAGATTAGAAACAGTGACCTTGGCATAAATGGTGCTTACTAATATAGAAAATATGAAAGGCAAAAAAGTCCTTGGAATTGCTTCACGGTATGGAGGGAAATTGTTTTCTCCATGCGACATTCAAATCAAAGTCAAGAAGAGTAAAAAGGAACCAAGCATTAATTAATTGACTTTTAGACCTGGGCCAGAAACAAAGCAATGTTGAACCTGAAACATCTTGTACCAGAAAGCAACCAAGCTCTAAAGGACAATAATTTATATTAAAAGAACAGTAGGACCAATTTAAAGTGGGACTCACTCACTGGCCATATTGGAGAGATCCAAGTGTCAAAAGGAAAAATGACAAAAACTGGAAAACATATGCTCTCATGTGACATCAGTAAAAGAAATAAAAATGGAGGATGGAGGGAGAGGAGGAAGAGGGAGAAGGGATAACTATTCTACTACACGTCTGAAAATTCATAACAAAAGAGAAATAACTGGGCATTTATCCTGATGTTTCAGGGGAAAACTAATTTAATTCTGATTGCAAGTAAACCACTACAGAAGAATGTCAGGCATTATGTGAACAAAGAACAAAATAATTAAAATTCATATAGATTAGCAAAATGGTTTATGAAATTAAAAATGCCAGTGCATTTCGAACACTTATTAAAAGGGATCACAGGAGAATAGGTTTTTCTCAAACTCACACAGGACTGTGGCACAAAGTTCAAACTAAAAGCTGTAATGCACCCTTAGAATGGAGAAATTCAGTGGGCCACACTTTAACCAAGGGAGCAAACCCAGAGTCAGAGATAATGGGACAAACCAACATCTCTAGCCCAAGTACTTAACGAGTCTACTCAAGCATCTAAACCTAACATCCACTTAATAAGAAATGCAGAAATAGATAAATAAATTAAATGACACTACAATGAAATAACAAAATAAAAAAAGATTCTGGTATATTCTACAAGACAATTGTACTGATATCTTTAAAATCATTGTTAGAGACAAAATGATAGATTAGTCTAGACTCCAAGCATGTTACAGAAACCACAGAGCTTGGAAAGGAAAAATTAAAATTCTCTATTTGTAGATGGCAAGATTGTCTACATATAATATTCTAAAGAATCAAGAATAAATCTTTAAATAAATGAGCTTGATAAAATCATAGGATGGGAAACCTATACACAAAATCAACCATACTTCTACACTAAAACTGGAAGGTAGAAATTGAAATTTAAAATGTCATGGTCATTTAAAATGATCTAAAAGAAGACAAACTACTTAGGTACATTATAATAAAACAGAAGGGCTTTGTGATGAAAATGACAAACCACCAGTAAGGGAAATAATGAAAACCAAGCAGACATGCCCTGTTCATGATTTGAAACCCTCACTGCAGGTGATGCTTGCTGAAAGTTCTGCTCTTCAAAAATGTATAATGACATCAAGAAATTATCACATTAGTATAATTTAGATGGTATTTACTAGGTCCAGGACTTTTCTAGCAGATCAGTTCTGTACTTTAAGTGAAGAATCACACCATCTACAAGTACGGATAGTTTAACTTGTTCCTTTCCTTTGTTAAATACTTTTTATGTCTTTCTCTTGCCTGACTACTGTGGCTAATACTGAACACTCCATCAAATGAGAGCTAGGAGAGAGGACATCTTTGTCTCCTTCCTGGTTTTAGAGTCTCAGTTTGTCTCCATTTGATGTGATGTTGCCTAAATGTTTGTTGTTTTTCACCTTTACTATCCTGAGGTATCCACCATCATCCCTCAAGACAGCTCATGGAAGCATGTTGTACTTTGTCAAAATCCTTTTCAGCTTCACTTGAGATTATTGTGTGGTTTCTGTCCTTAAGTTTATTTGTATTGCATTTTACATTCACTGATTTATGTATGCTGAAGCCTACTTGGTTGGGATGAATATTATTTTCAGTGCATTCCTGGGTTCAGTTTGCAAGTATTTAGTTGACAACTTCTGAATATATTTTCATCAAAGAAATTGGTCTAATAAATACAGTGAAATTGCACATTACAAAATCACTATCTAAAAATGTTTTCTTTCATATAGATCAACAATGTATTTGCAGAGAAATCCATTAGGAAAAAAATATCCCACTCAAAACAATCCAAATAAATTTACCTAGAAATTCACATTACCAAAGAAGAAAAAGAGCTATAGAGTGAAGACATAAGACCTTGAAAGAAGATTTCATGAAGCTGCCATATGGTGGAAAGACCTTCATGCCTAAAGCTTCAGAGGTTTAGAATGGCTCTTCTAACTGTATAGAATTTCATTGAATGTATAGACTTTGGCCTATGCAAGCACTTAATTTGGATGACATTAATCTAGCTATGTGATTTTTTTTTCAATTGGAAGGTTTTTTAAATAAAGCACTTTATAAAAATAATAATTATTAAGGTAGTTTTTGAGGTTCTGTCCAATCTCAATCATTAAAATGAAGTGAGCAGATAGATGGGAAAACAAATGACTAGATGGTATACACTGGTAAAGGCAGTTAGTCTGGGGTATAAGGTATGGCTGGCTCTGTTTTCTCATTCTGTCTGATATTTTCTAAGTTCCCTTTAAGGATTTATGTTATGCTTTTAAAACAGAAAAAAAAAACACTAGTTTAAAATTCTATTATAAATGTTGAGATCTAGTAAGTGAGGCTTGGAGCCTTGCTTCTTCCTTACATCATACATGAGAACACTCTTGCATCAGGAAGCCCTGAGCTAGACACAAAACTCTTTCTCTCATTTAATGTGGATCTAGATACCAAGGCTCTATCTAATGCTACAGGGACCATCCTTTCCTAGGACAGTGAGTGGATTTCTTTGTACTCTGCTGGATTGTTTTAACCTTCAACTGTGACCCTGCTTGCCAGACCTCTCCCCTGCTACTTCCACATGTGGACTAAGTTATTTCCTTACACTGAAAAATTTGGCCTGTTCCTCCCAACATGCTATGCTTTATAGGATTAGTCTCCATGGAAACAATAATTCCCACATTCAGTCCAACAAGTTCCTCTACTGCTAGACAGATTGTCTTCCCTTCCAGGGCTGTATTTTGTGGTCAATTTTCTCCTCGGCTACTGTCCTCATACATGTAAGTTCACTCAAATAGCTCAAACTATTACTAACCCTTTTTATGTCATGACATTGAGAACTACATGGGGAAAGTCATATATATATATATGAATTAAAATGTTGTCTCTACATCATTGAAGACCCTGCATCCTATTATTTCACATGACAACAATAAATTGTCTTGGTTATAATTTAGACTAGGTCTGAGAAGACAGCTCAGTCTTTAAAGTGCTTGTCACATAGTACCCATGTGATTAAAAAACTATGTGGAGTAGTGCATAATTATAATCACAGAGTCACAACAGAGTAAGGAGAAGCCCACCTATCCCAGGGGCTTTCTAGCCATCAAGCATAGGCTGTTTTGTCCAAGAGAATAGAAGCTACCTCCAAAAAATAAGGTGAATTGAGCCTGGAGAATAATACCAAGGGTTGATATTTGGCTTCTACATAAATGTGTGCATGTATGCACACACATAAGCATGCATACATATACAGAGAGAGAATAATGTGAGCTAAATGATTCTCAGCCATCTTGTACCTATCTAATAGACAGGATTTGGGGCTAATGTCAAGTCAGCTCATCTCTAAGAAAAATTATGTAGGAAATTCATATTATATTTTATTGACCTATTTGAGTAACTCAAGTCAAGAAACAGTTTATGGAGAAAATTAAAATTCATCATATGAGTTAGGATGATGGATAGGGGGATGATTTACATGTGAAACTGTAAGTTCTATCCAGTAATTACTTAAAGACAGAAAATAGAGACATGGGGATGAAAGTATTCTCAGATGAGTAGGATGTTGACATAAATACTTAGTGTGGTGAAGGTGAAGAATTGCTATTCTCTGAAAGTTTATAAAATGGATAAACGCTGGCTTACTATGAGTTTCAGGGATGGAATGATGACTAAAGTTTTATCCACTGGCCTTTGACATTTTATCAGAAAGTCTTTCCCCCAGATTAAGTGGAAATCAAATCTGACAAGCCATTATCTATTACATAAAGTTCCCAGGGCCATTTTGGAAAGGAGAAGGGAAAAATATTAGAAGAACAGATTAAATATAAAGTTATTAAGTTACTGCCAATATATACAAGATTGTGTGATAAACAGACCTGAAGTCGCAAACCAATGTTATTTTTTTTTCTAGAACATTATTTGATAACAGGGACAGGCAGAAAAAAAATAAGCTTTTTATCCTTGCAAACCCATGTCAAGAAACTTATCTTAACTGTTCATTCACCTGAGACAGCTCATATTGAAAAGAAGCCTGATCAGTCTTATTGGCCAGAAATGTGGTATGTCTGAGAGCAAGGAAGAAGGTTCTGGCTCAAAACTCCCCTTAGAGTCCCACTGTGGATTGCTGCCCTTTCTACTGCGCACACCAGAGGAAAGCCATGCTAGCACAGATATGCATTCATTATCCTGGTCCTTGATTCCCATGATGAGGAATCACTTTATCCATCCTTGATTGGTGCCACATTTGACAAAATCATTATTCTTATGAACTCACAGAATTCTCCTCCAGTTGACATGGAAAAAATAACTATGTTTAACAGTAAGTCATTTATTACTCCAGCTGCTGTTTCCAAACAGATGGATGAGTGGTGTTGCATAACTGTTGGAGAAAACAGGGACTAGATTTGCGCAGACGAAAGGACCCACCTTAGCATTTTTCTCTGCTTCTATCAGCTGCCTCTTTGATTGCATTTCTCAAGAAGATAACTAACTGGAAACAATGAAGCAGAACAATTTTTCCATCTGCAAGAGTGTGCATTTCAGCAAATGGAGCATCCCTGGTCTCACAAACTAAATGCTGACATTTCCCCCTGACCCAGTGACAACCTGAAGACCCTGGATGTGCATCAATGTCGTCTAGAGGGTGTTACACAATCGCTTGAGCATTGCTGGTGGCAAAGTGGGCTTACGTGGAGATATTAAGCAGTAGTTAGAGTTCTCCCTTTTAAGTTAAAATAAACTTTGTTCAAAATACATTTAGAATATGGATCAAATGAAAAAGAAATACACAGGACCACAATCTCTAACACAAGTTGCTACATTTTAGCACATTAAATTGTTTATTTCCTTTCTCTAGGAGAAAGCAACAATTGGTTGACTTTACCCCTTAAAAAATTATCTCAAACATTATATACATATTTGTTTCTAAATATCAAATAATTATAGTTGATTAGCTAAACAAGTAACACCAAAAAGGTCACCTGAGTCTTAATCATTATAAAAGAATTAAGTGCCAACTAAAGACAGGGAAAATAATGTGGATAATCTACCTCATAAGGAAAAACAATCCAGGTCTAAAGCTTACAATCTAGAAAAACCTGATCCCGTAGATTACACTAATGGCCTTTGATAGACTTTTAGTTCTCGGCTCAAGGGAATTAGTTTTTTCAATCCCATCAGTCTAAGAGCTATTACAGGTCATGAGCTCTAGAGAACCCTGGCTCCATGGTGTTGGATTCTAGCTTTGCATTTGCTGAGTGTAGTTTGATTAAGTCACTGACTGGCTCTGAGCTTCACTTTCCTTATAGGTGAGAAGAGTATTGATGCAGTTAAGGATAAAACGGTCAGAGAATTGCAGAAGTTGAGGTACGTGATGATTTGAATAGGAATGCACACCACCCCATGGAGTGGCACTATTGGAAGGTGTGGCCTTTTTGGAGGAGGTGTGGCCCTGTTGGAGGAGGTGTGGCCTTGTTGGAGGAAGAGTGCCACTATGGGGATGGGCTTTGAAGTCACGGACGCTCAAGTTTGATCTCTTCCTGCTGCCTTCAGGTCAATTGCAATGAACATTTGCAAGTGAAGATGTATGGACAGAGGAGTATACAATGGAACACTCTCTGACACACTATAGCTTCTAAAATGAGATATTTTCTATGCTTTGTTTTTGGTTTTTTGTTTTTGTTTTTTATTTGTTTATTTTTTGTTTTTGTTTTTGTTTGGTTTTATTTGCATTGGGAGGTTGCAAGGGTGGAAGGAAGATACAAGGGAATGGGGAGATGAGTGGGACTGAGGAACATGACGTAAAACTCACAAAGAATCAATAAAAAGTTGAAAAAAAAAACATGTAACATGTGAGATGCATGGGACTGATTGTATCTGACTTACGAGATATGACAATAGTCAATCGCTCACCCTCAGAGGCAGAATGGCTACATGTACTATTCTCAGGACTTCCTATTTAGGAAACAGAAAGAGCTGCCTGAAAGATGACTGTTTCCAGCTGTAAACAAATCAAAAATAATACATAAAATGATGTGCTAGGCATTAGACAACAGAAAGCTCATGGCTGTGACGGTTAAAAGAAGTACCTGACATTGCTCTACCATGCTGTCTTGGGGCAGACAGAGGTCAAGGTTCAGAGAAATGAACCAAACTCTATCCATGTTTTCACTAAGCTAAAGAGTCAGAGTGCAATAAAGAGCTGGCATTGGGAAGAAAGACTGAGAAAAGGGAATGGTAGAGAAAGAGACAGAATTCTGGAGAGGAGTGTCCTCTCTTGTATGGTTGAGAACAGATTCATGAACACATGAGAAGAAAATTCCTGAGGTTGGGGAAAAAAATCAGTTGAAAGCTGATAACTTTATAATTCCAGAACTCACATTGACTTCAAAATTATCTGTGATCCCAGCAGCCAAAATGTAACAGTGGGACATTGGTTAGAATTCTTAGGAAGTGTATGTTTTTAGATGTTGGACTGAACAAGACTGTCCTCAAAGCTGTGCTACCAAGGCATAAAGGTAAAGCTTGCAAGGATACAGCTTATCTGGAAGTTGCTTAGCTGTACAGAAAAAAAAAGAAGCTTGAAGAACTCTTAGAAAATATATGTTCTAATAAAGTTCACAGCATTCACACTGGAATAACAGTACAGAAAAAAATAAGATTGGCTTCAAAAGTTTTTACATGTCTTGTGTTGACAATACAAACATCAGTATCAAGAAAAATGGCATGATATGAGAAGTATCCAAATCAAAATTCAGGAAATTTAAGACATAATAAAAGGAAAATGCATTGAAAGTCTTCAGATACAGGGTTCAAGGGAACAAAGAGACAGATCACTGGGAGTAAAAGGTTTATTGGAAGAGTTATTAAAACTATGGGCAACAAAATGACAACCGCTGGTAAGGAGCTTTTAAGAGAATTCAGACTTCAGTTCCAACAGACAGTGTGGCAGAGACTGTAAAAAGAAGAATCAGCCCACATAGCAGAATCAAAATCCCTTCTCCTAGGTCTCTGGGGACAATTCAGCATGAGCCTACAGTTAGATTCTCTGATTTCCCAGCAGGAAGCAGGGAAGTAGGGCTGGAAGCAGGGGATGTGTTGCTGCTGGTACCCGTTTGATGTGAACTCACTTCCCTTGGTAAGAAGTCTAGGCATCTGGAAGTCTATTAGCTGGAGAGCCACAGTGATCTCAGTGGGGTGCCTGTTGGTATCATGGGGCAAGGGAGGCTGCTGTAGGTATTGTGGCTTGAACAGAAGTCTTCTCTGGATTCTAAAAATATATATAATAACACTGACAGGAGACTAAAGAATGCAAAAGAAAAATCAGGAAATTTAATGATGGGGCAGCCAGGTGTAATGACTCCAATCTTTAATCTCAGCACTCAGAGATATTGAGGAAAGAGAATTATCACAAGTCTGAGGCCAGCATGAGCTACATAGTGAGTTCCAGGATATCCTGCCTATAGTGTCTATAGCGTGAGACACTATCTTAAAAGAAGAAGACGGTAGAGGAGGATAAGGCAGAAGAAGAAATGGGGAAGGAAACGGAGCAGAGGAATGGGGTGGGATGTCCACACATGAAACATGGAGGAAGGGAAAGATTAAGACAAGTGCTGAACCAGAGGCAATATTAAATCATCTAACAGGTATAACTGGAGCTTCAGAAAACACTGAGTAACAAAAAATACATAGGACTATTAATATATCGTTCTAATATTAATAGGCCCAAGAAGCAGCTAACTCTAAAGTGGAGAAAGAATATAAGATTAAGTCCTCTAGACCAATACATAAATAAATAAAATATGTGATTAGACTTAAAATTGAAGCTGATGATTTATAAGAAAGCATGAAAAAAGAGGACAATAAAATAGCCTCTGTAGGGGCATAAAGAAACAGAAGAAACCCATATTTAAATTTGGTAAATCAATAAATATCATTTACATATTAATTAGTATTATAGAATGTTAATCTAAATAATCCAAAACAGAAATCAACTTTCATTCTCTCATGCTACTTGAATTTTTGTTGCCATAAGAATGTATTGCTGAGAAAAGCGCCGGGGTAGCTAGGGCGCAGGGTCGGCTGACACTCGCCAGCTACCCACAACACCCGCCACAGGATCTTAAGACTTCTGGTGAGTGGAACACAGCTTCTGCTCCAATCCAATTGCGCGCGGGACCTGGGACTGCATTAGTTAGGGAAGCAGAAAACCGGCCTGAGTAGGGCCACAGGCCTCTTCCAGCCGGACCAGCACCGGGGTAGCTAGAGCACAGGGTCGGCTGACACCCGCCAGCTACCCACGACCCCCGCCACAGGATTTTGAGACTGCTGGTGAGTGGAACACAGCTTCTGCTCCAATCTTTAAACAGTGACAACGACAACAACTAACCCCAGAGATTACCAGATGGTGAAAGGTAAACGTAATAATCTTACTAACAGAAACCAAGACCACTCACCATCATCAGAACCCAGCACCCCCACTTCGCCCAGTCCAGGGCACCCCAACACACCGGAAAAGCTAGACACGGATCTAAAAGCATATCTCATGATGATGGTAGAGGACTTCAAGAAGGACTTTAATAACACACTTAAAGAAATACAAAGGAACACTGGTAAACAGGTAGAAGACAGTAAAGAGGAAGCACAAAAATCCCTTAAAGAATTGCAGGAGAACACTGCTAAAGAGTTACAAATCCTTAAAGAAAAACAGGATAACATAATCAAACAGGTAGAAGTCCTTACAGAAAAACAGGAAAACACATCCAAACAGATGATGGAAATGAACAAAACCATACTAGACCTAAAAAGGGAAGTAGACACAATAAAGAAAACCCAAAATGAGGCAACACTGGAGATAGAAACCCTAGGAAAGAAATCTGGAACCATAGATATGAGCATCAGCAACAGAATACAAGAGATGGAAGAGAGAATCTCAGGTGCAGAAGATTCCATAGAGAACATCGGCACAACAATCAAGGAAAATGTAAAATGCAAAAAGATCCTAACTCAAAACATCCAAGAAATACAGGACACAATGAGAAGACCAAACCTACGGATAATAGGAGTGGATGAGAATGAAGATTTTCAACTCAAAGGACCAGCAAACATCTTCAACAAAATTATAGAAGAAAACTTCCCAAATCTAAAGAAAGAGATGCCCATGAACATACAAGAAGCCTACAGAACTCCAAATAGACTGGACCAGAAAAGAAATACCTCCCGACACATAATAATCAGAACAACAAATGCTCTAAATAAAGATAGAATACTAAAAGCAGTAAGAGAAAAAGGCCAAGTAACATATAAAGGCAAGCCTATCAGAATTACACCAGATTTTTCACCAGAGACTATGAAAGCCAGAAGATCCTGGACGGATGTTATACAGACACTAAAAGAACACAAATTCCAGCCCAGGCTACTATACCCAGCCAAACTCTCAATTAACATAGATGGAGAAACCAAAGTATTCCACGACAAAACCAAATTCACACATTATCTCTCCACGAATCCAGCCCTTCAAAGGATAATAACAGAAAAAAACCAATACAAGGACAGGAACCACGCCCTAGAAACAACAAGAAGGTAATCCCTCAACAAACCTAAAAGAAGACAGCCACAAGAACAGAATGCTAACTTTAACAACAAAAATAACAGGAAACAACAATTACTTTTCCTTAATATCTCTTAATATCAATGGACTCAACTCCCCGATAAAAAGACATAGACTAACAAACTGGCTACACAAACAAGACCCAACATTTTGCTGCTTACAGGAAACTCATCTCAGAGAAAAAGATAGACACTACCTCAGAATGAAAGGCTGGAAAACAATTTTCCAAGCAAATGGTATGAAGAAACAAGCTGGAGTAGCCATTCTAATATCTGATAAGATTGACTTCCAACCCGAAGTCATTAAAAAAGACAGGGAGGGGCACTTCATACTCATCAAAGGTAAACTCCTCCAAGAGGAACTATCAATCCTGAATATCTATGCTCCAAATACAAAGGCAGCCACATTCATTAAAGAAACTTTAGTAAATCTCAAAGCACACATTGCACCTCATACAATAATAGTGGGAGACTTCAACACACCACTTTCACCAATGGACAGATCATGGAAACAGAAACTAAACAGGGACACAGAGAAACTAAGAGAAATTATGAATCAAATGGATCTGGCAGATATCTACAGAACATTCTATCCTAAAACAAAAGGATATACCTTCTTCTCAGCACCTCATGGTACCTTCTCCAAAATTGACAACATAATTGGTCACAAAACAGGCCTCAACAGATACAAAAATATTGAAATTGTCCCATGCATCCTATCAGATCACCATGGACTAAGGCTGATCTTCAATAACAAAATAAATAATAGAAAGCCAACCTTCACGTGGAAACTGAACAACACTCTTCTCAATGATACCTTGGTCAAGGAAGGAATAAAGAAAGAAATTAAGGAATTTTTAGAGTTCAATGAAAATGAAGCCACAACATACCCAAACTTATGGGACGCAATGAAAGCATTTCTAAGAGGAAAACTCATAGCTCTGAGTGCCTCCAAAAGGAAACTAGAGAGAGCACACATTAGCAGCTTGACAACATACCTAAAAGCACTAGAACAAAAGGAAGCAAATTCACCCAAGAGGAGTAGACGGCAGGAAATAATCAAACTCAGGGACGAAATCAACCAAGTGGAAACAAGAAAAACTATTCAAAGAATCAACCAATCAAGGAGCTAGTTCTTTGAGAAAATCAACATGATAGATAAACCCTTAGCCAGACTCACTAGAGGGCACAGGGAAAGCACCCTAATTAACAAAATCAGAAATGAAAAAGGAGACATAACAACAGATCCTGAAGACATCCAAAACACCATCAGATCCTTCTACCAAAGGCTATACTCAACAAAACTGGAGAACCTGGATGAAATGGAGAAGTTCCTAGACAGATACCAGGTACCAAAGTTGAATCAAGATCAGGTTAATGATCTAAACAGCCCTATATCCCCCAAAGAAATAGAAGCAGTCATTAATAGTCTCCCAACTAAAAAAAGCCCAGGACCAGATGGGTTTAGTGCAGAGTTCTATCAGACCTTCAAAGAAGATCTAATCCCAGTTCTTCACAAACTATTCCACAAAATAGAAACAGAAGGTACTCTACCCAACTCATTCTATGAAGCCACAATTACTCTGATACCTAAACCACAAAAAGACCCAACAAAGATAGAAAACTTCAGACCAATATCCCTTATGAATATTGATGCAAAAATACTCAATAAAGTTCTTGCTAACCGAATCCAAGAACACATCAAAACAATCATCCATCCTGACCAAGTAGGTTTCATCCCAGGGATGCAGGGATGGTTCAAAATACGGAAATCCATCAACGTAATCCAGTATATAAACAAACTCAAAGACAAAAACCACATGGTCATCTCGTTAGATGCGGAAAAAGCATTTGACAAGATCCAACACCCATTCATGATAAAAGTCTTGGAAAGATCGGGAATTCAAGGCCCATACCTAAACATGATAAAAGCAATCTACAGCAAACCAGTAGCCAACATCAAAGTAAATGGTGAGAAGCTTGAAGCAATCCCTCTAAAATCAGGGACTAGACAAGGCTGACCACTTTCTCCATACCTATTCAACATTGTACTTGAAGTCCTAGCCAGAGCAATTCGACAACAAAAGGAGATCAAAGGGATACAAATTGGAAAAGATGAAGTCAAAATATCACTTTTTGCAGATGATATGATAGTATATATAAGTGACCCTAAAAATTCCACCAGAGAACTCCTAAGCCTGATAAACAGCTTCGGTGAAGTAGCTGGATATAAAATTAACTCAAACAAATCAATGGCCTTTCTCTACACAAAGAATAAACAGGCTGAGAAAGAAATTAGGGAAACAACACCCTTCTCAATAGTCACAAATAATATAAAATATCTTGGCGTGACTCTAACTAAGGAAGTGAAAGATCTGTATAATAAAAACTTCAAGTCTCTGAAGAAAGAAATTATAGAAGATCTCAGAAGATGGAAAGATCTCCCATGCTCATGGATTAGCAGGATCAACATTGTAAAAATGGCTATCTTGCCAAAAGCAATCTACAGATTCAATGCAATCCCCATCAAAATTCCAACTCAATTCTTCAACGAATTAGAAAGTGCAATCTGCAAATTCAACTGGAATAACAAAAAACCTAGGATAGCAAAAACTCTTCTCAAGGATAAAAGAACCTCTGGTGGAATCACCATGCCGGACCTAAAGCTTTACTACAGAGCAATTGTGATAAAAACTGCATGGTACTGGTATAGTGACAGACAAATAGATCAATGGAATAGAATTGAAGATCCAGAAATGAACCCACACACCTACGGTCACTTGATCTTCAACAAGGGAGCTAAAAACATCCAGTGGAAGAAAGACAGCATTTTCAACAAATGGTGCTGGCACAACTGGTTATTAACATGTAGAAGAATGCGAATCGATCCATTCCTATCTCCTTGTACTAAGGTCAAGTCTAAGTGGATCAAGGCACTTCACATAAAACCAGAGACACTGAAACTTATAGAGGAGAAAGTGGGGAAAAGCCTTGAAGATATGGACACAGGGGAAAAATTCTTGAATAGAACAGTAATGGCTTGTGCTGTAAGATGGAGAATTGACAATTGGGACCTCATGAAACTGCAAAGTTTCTGCAAAGCTAAAGACACCATCAATAAGACAAAAAAAACACCAACAGATTGGGAAAGAATCTTCACCTATCCTAAATCAGATAAGGGACTAATAATCAATATATATAAAGAACTCAATAAGGTGGACTCCAGAAAGTCAAATAACCCCATTAAAAAATGGGGCTCAGAACTGAACAAAGAATTCTCACCTGAGGAATACCGAATGGCAGAGAAGCACCTGAAAAAATGTTCAACATCCTTAATCATCAGGGAAATGCAAATCCAAACAACCCTGAGATTCCACCTCACACCAGTCAGAATGGCTAAGATCAAAAATTCAGGTGACAGCAGATGCTGGCGAGGATGTGGAGAAAGAGCAACACTCCTCCATTGTTGGTGGGATTGCAAGCTTGTACAACCACTCTGGAAATCAGTCTGGTGGTTCCTCAGAAAATTGGACATAGTACTACCTACCAGAGGATCCAGCAATACCTCTCCTGGGCATATATCCAGAAGATGTCCCAACCGGTAAGAAGGACACATGCTCCACTATGTTCATAGCAGCCCTATTTATAATAGCCAGAAGCTGGAAAGAACCCAGATGCCCCTCAACAGAGGAATGGATACAGAAAATATGGTACATTTACATAATGGAGTACTACTCAGCTATTAAAAAGAATGAATTTATGAAATTCCTAGGCAAATGGATGGACCTGGAGGGCATCATCCTGAGTGAGGTAACCCAATCACAAAGGAACTCTCACAATATGTACTCACTGATAAGTGGATATTAGCCCAGAAACTTAGGATACCCAAGATATAAGATACAATGTGCTAAACGCATTAAACTCAAGAGAAGGAAGACCAAAGTGTGGACACTTTACCCCTTCTTAGAATTGGGAACAAAACACCCATGGAAGGAGTTACAGAGACAAAATTTGGAGCTGTGATGAAAGGATGGTCCATCTAGTGATTGCCATATCCAGAGATCCATCCCATGATCAGCTTCCAAACGCTGACACCATTGCATACACTAGCAAGATTTTGCTGCAAGGACCCAGATATAGCTGTCTCTTGTGAGACTATGCCGGGGCCTAGCAAACACAGAAGTGGATGCTCACAGTCAGCTATTGAATGGATCACAGGGCCCCCAATTGAGGAGCTAGAGAAAGCACCCAAGGAACTAAAGGGAACTGCAACCCTATAGGTGGAACAACAATATGAACTAACCAGTACCCTGGAGCTCTTGTCTCTAGCTGCATATGTATCAGTAGATGGCCTAGTAGGCCATCATTGGAAAGAGAGTCCCATCAGTCTTGCAAACTTTATATGCCTCAGTACAGGGGAACGCCAGGGCCAAGAGTGGGAGTGCATGGGTGGGAGAGTAGGAGGGAGGTATGGGGGACTTTTGGGATAGCATTGGAAATGTAAATGAAGAAAATACCTAATAAAAAATAAATAAATAAAAGAAATTATTGCTTTTGTAACTGTGTATTTTTAAAATTCATGGTTCTATCATGGATGGAAAAAATATTCATTGTATAACATTGTGTAAAAAAGACATAAATCATAAAACTGAAAGACTTCCCACAAAAAAATATGTAAAAGTAAAATGAGTGCTACATGTCGAAGAAATAAAGATAATCTACTCAAACCTACAGTTTAGACAACTGGACTTCTGAGATTTTTTTTGTGGTGCCACTTTTCTGTCATGTCTAGAAGACAGGACAGCAGGCACCATGTTCTACAGCAGGCACTGTCTGCCCCTTACTGTTGTCCTCCTGCCTCCTCTTCTCTGCTTCTCCCTGAGCCCTGCGTGTAGGTTTGTAGTGCAGGTGTTGCCTAAGTGAGACCTGCATAAGAACAATACCAGTTGGCATAGATGGGGGAAATCTCACAAAGCCTCACACCAGGTGGGGAACTAAGGGAATCAATGGTGTCTGAGGGAGGAATCCTTCTCTCTAGGGAAGAGCCTCCCCTGACAGGTTACCTGATCCCAAGGGATCAGGCCTAAACATACATACATCTGAGCAACAGGAAACGTACTCGGTAGGTGGTGAATATGTATATATATGTGTGTATGTGAGTATGCATATATGCAAACTTGAAGAAGAAGAAGAAGAAGAAGAAGAAGAAGAAGAAGAAGAAGAAGAAGAAGAAGAAGAAGAAGAAGAAGAAGAAGAAGAAGAAGAAGAAGAAGAAGAAATTATGAATTTGAAAGAGAAGGGGATCACAGAAAGAGTTGGAGAAAGAAATGAAGGGGTAGAAATGATATAAATACAGTACCCGTGTATGAAATTCTCTAAAAATAAAAAATGTAAATTAAAAATTAAATCTTATTAAAATGAAATTAAATGATGTAACATATCAGCTCTTATTGAAACAATACATGTTAGAACAGTTTCTTAAAACGTGCTCAAGCAAGAAAGCCAGGCAGGATCTCAACTTCAGAAGGATGAACATGTAAAAGTAAGCTCATATTGATTCTGAAATATAAAACAGATTTACAATCACAGCAACAGAAACACGCTATTTCTTCTTATATATGAGTCCTATGGGAATTACACTCAAAACAAAGAACGCAGACTACTAAAAACTAACATAGAACATTTTTACTGCAAAACTTCAGTAAATTCCTACAAGGTTTAACAAACTAAAATAAATGGCGTGGTATTTTCGACCATCATTCAAAAAACACCACAGCCTGAAATGAAGCTAGTGAAATTTATTTAGATATAGGGTATTAGATTTAACATAGTATGAAATGAAGGCTTGGAGAAGTATCATAAAAAATATTCAATGCAAATAACCATGAAGCAAAAATAATTTGTTCTGCTTCCTAATACAAATAGAGATAGATAACAGAGCCGCAGCAGTCACATGAAGCACAGTGAAACCTGTGTAGCCACAGGAAACCAACAGCCTGCAGAGGTTCAGCAGTGACCCTAATTAGTTATGTTAAAAAGTTGAATAAACAATTATGTGTTGATTTTTAAATAAAACTAATTTATAAAAAATTTTCCAAAGACTTTAAATGAATGGCTATGAAATACATTCATATATAAATGCATATATACATATGACTAATCTTAAATTGTTTGAGTATATTCATTTTATGAGGAGGATTTTTATGTGTGTCTGTGTGTATATAGATATGGTCAGTCTTAAAAAGTTTGAATGTATTCATTTTATGAGAAGGATTTTTATATTTGTGTGTGTGTGTGTGTGTGTGTGTGTATGTGCTTCACAGCACACATGTGGAGGTCACAGACTAATATACAGACCTAGTCCTCTCCTTCTACCATAGAGGATCCAGAATCAAACTCAAGGTTATCAGGCTTGGAAGCAAGCACCCTTACCCACTGAGATATCTTGCCAGTTTGAACAAGGAGTCATCAAGGGAGTGAATCTCCTTTATGGTTCTAGACACTAGCAAAAGGATTTCTCCAAGGAGTTCATTAGCGTGCCATTAGTTTGGGTGTAATGTTTTTAAACATGATAGAAGTGATTTTACTTTTCCGATAAAATTAAAAGTAAGGAACAGAATCCATATACAGGCTTGAAAACAGAAATGCAGCAGAGTTTAGGAAGAACAAATGAAAATTCCAACCACAAAAGAGATATGTCTACAAGGTGGAAACAGAAAAGTTGACACTGACACATGAATCCCAATGATTCTACCCAACTAGGAGTGAGTTTAAGGACCATTAAGGAGAGTGGCTCAGCCAGTGGAGCCAGGAGATGGCTCATACTCTGTCTAGTGAGTTTGAAGTCCTCTTTGTTCATAACTGAGCAGTTACCCTTGGTAAATATTGTCTTTGTCTTACTCACATTTTGTCTCCTAGAAATCATCTTTCCAATGGTAACGCTGTCCCCAGTGTAAGCCACTATTTGATGCAATGGTATTTGCACCAGTTGCTTTTGTCACTACTGTGACAAAATACTAGACAAGAAGTGACTCGAGGAAAGAAGGGTTTATCTTGGTTCCTGATTTGAGAAGGTAATTTATCATAGCAAGCAAAGCAAGAGGTGGCTGCTCATACTGTGTTAACATCCAGGAAGCAGAGATAAATGCTCGTGCTGACACATCCTTCCTTATGTCCTTCTTTAATTAGTCTGGGATTCCACCACATTGGATGGTACCACCTACATTCAAAGTGAGTCTCTTTCCCCCATATTGGTTTCTTTCCTATTTCTGTAATAAACACCATAACCAAAGCAACTCAGGGAAGAAAGGGTTTCTTTTAGCTAATGGTCCCAGAGGGGTAGAGTCCATTGTGGTGGAGATGGCATGGCATAGCCTAAGGAGCAGGAAACTAGCTGACCACATTTCATCTATACAGGAAGCAGGAGAGGGGGAGGGAGAGGGGGAAAGGGAGGGAGAGGGAGAGGGAGAGGGAGAGGGAGAGGGAGAGGGAGAGGGAGAGGGAGAGGGAGAGGGAGAGGGAGAGGGAGAGGGAGAGGGAGAGGGAGAGGGAGAGGGAGAGGGAGAGGGAGAGGGAGAGGGAGAGGGAGAGGGAGAGGGAGAGGGAGAGGGAGAGGGAGAGGGAGAGGGAGAGGGAGAGGGAGAGGGAGAGGGAGAGGGAGAGGGAGAGGGAGAGGGAGAGGGAGAGGGAGAGGGAGAGGGAGGAGAGGAGAAGGAAGTGTGGAAAGGCTAGCTTCAAGGACTATCTCCACTGAAATGTTGCCTCTAGCAAGAGTCCACCTCCTAAAGGCTCTGTAACCTCCCTGAACAGTTTACCACCAACTGGGGGTCAGGTGTTCAAATGTGTGAGCATATGACAGACGTTTCTTATTCAAACCACTATACCCCCTCATCAATCCTCGCAGATGCACCCAAAGATATGCCTCATTAGTATCACAAGTGTTTCTCATTCCAGTCCAGTTGACAATCAAAATTAATCATGAAATCCCAAATAAAATTTATTCACTTATTCAATACAATAGATTAGTCAATAAATACTTTCAGTACTTGGCACTGTGCTGGTTTTAGAGTATAGATTAGTGAAAAAGAGACATTTGCTAACGTGGGGATAACAGGTGAGCTAACAGTTTGAAACAAAAAAAGAAAGATGAAGTTCTCTTACAATAGCTTCTTATACCACATTTTCATAGCACTGTCCCCAGTTCATTGACAGAGTGGTGATTAATGTCTAAGGAGAACAAGACACATTATTCTTGTGGCTGACTGTGAAGTCAACAAAGAAAATCAATTGTCCCTTCTTGCTGTTAATTGAAGATAGTAACAGCAGTCCTATTCATACACATGAAAGTTTCTGAATGATAGGCAAAGGAAGTCCCAAGATAGATCCTAACATCATTTTTCATTCAATAAAGCAAAGTTGTTTAAACACAATAAACAGTTTTAGTTATGAGAAATATTTCTTTGGCTGTACAGGTTAATTAAATGTGAAAGATAATTTATTTTCAAATCAACAGAAATACAGCTGAGATAGAAGTCATAAATTCAAAGAATATTAAAAATGAAATAATTGACTCAGCTCCTTCAGAGTTCAGTCTTCACTGTTAATTAAATATGAAATCACCTAGAAGATGTGCCTCTAGCTATGTCTGTGAAGAGGTTTCCCAAGTGAGAGAAGACCTGCCCTCGGGCTAGGAAGCACAACCCCATGGGTCCAGACAGAATGGACATGGAGTTCACTGAGCACCAGCCTTTGTCGCTCACTCTCTGCTTCCTGACTGCAGACACAGTGTAATTAGCTGCTGCCTTACTTCTGTTCCCAGGCTTTTTCACAATGGTGACTGTATGCATCCTTAAAGCATGAGCCAGAATGACTCCTTCCTCCTTGAAGTTGGTTCTGGCAGCCATGAAAAAAGCTAATAACACAGACTCAGAGAGCCAGCTTACCAATGACCTCAACTCATTACACAAACTGGATTTCTGTGAAAACTGGCCCTCCAAACATCTAACCACTACATTTTTCCTTACTGGGAATTTTTTTGAGGTGGAGAAAGGGGTCCTTCAACTTAACATAAAATAGAGGCTTTTTTTTTTCTTAACAGTAAGAAAACAGTTGTTAATTTTTTCCCCTTATATTCTTAGATAGCTCTGCAAAAACTACATTTCTCATGCATATATCACTGGTTGATTTCTTTATGCATAAAATAAAAAAGCCAAGACTGTGTCTTATTTTTTAAAAAAGTGGGGCTGAGAGGCTATAGTTCAGTTAACAAAATGCTTGCTTTAAAGCATTAGGACTTGAGTTCAATCCCCCAGAACACACATAAAACGTTCTGAATGTAGTGCTCGGTGTATACTTAAGATCTCAGCACTGAGGAACTGGAGACATGTGCTCAGTTGCTAAATATCCTGGGCCAACCATCAAACTCCATGGCTGGGGAGAAACTGTCTCTCAAAAAAAAGTGGATTGTATCTAAGGAACAGCATCTAAGGTTTGCCTCTAAAGTCCACACACTCAGTCACAAGCATGTGTACACCCATATACAGATACACACACACACACACACACACACTCAAAAAGTTAATAATAATAATGTATCAAAGCTCGGTTGGCTATGTAGATATTCTTACCATTGAAAATGAGTAGGTGTTAAGAGCTTTTGGGAGCTGAGGTCTACACTCTCAAAGCAATATGCTAAAACTTAGTGTTTGCTTCCTCTAAAAACCTTCTGATAGAAAGCCTCCCCATATATTTAAGCTTACACTCCTGCACATGTTCTCAATCTCTAACTTTATTGAAGATATTTCTTAGCAACTGAGCCTTTGTGCTAGAATCTGCAGGTCTCTTTCTTTACTGAAGCTCTTTGTGCTGAGGCTTTCCAGAAAGAAAATATGCTAGAACCAACTAGAAGAGTGCAAGAGCAGAGAAGTTTAGGACTCCATGTTTAAAATAAACACTAATATTAGATGTTATTGTACAAGAGATAGGGGGCATAATTTTCTCTTTCAATATCCATCTATGATACATGAGAGGTACACTCCAGAGGCAGGAAAGAAATAAAGAAATATTTGGTTATATTTTAACACATATGATGACCTCAGAACTGCTATTAATCTTTCATTTATTCAAAAACTATTATTCAATTAACACATATTACCAGGTGAAGTTCTAATAACATCAATTGAAGTGCACAGGTGGCTTGCTTCTGCACTCTCCCGCAGAAGTCCCCCTCCACCCACCCTAGGCTCTCTCCCACAGCAAGCATGGTGGAGCTCTCAGGTGGCTTGCCTCTGCGTTTTCCCTCAGAAGTTCTGCTTTCCCCCAACCCCTGCTCTCCCATGCAGCAAATGTGTGTGTGTGGGGGGGGGGGTTCCCACACTCCCTGGCAGAGAGAACTCAAAGAGCCACAGGTGCCAGTTTGAGTAAGAGGAATGACAACCTCCCAGCTACAGTGGCACCAAAGCTAGCACTCTCCCTGATAATTGACTGGGCACTTCCCAGGTGCTGCTGGTGCCTGTCCTTGGAAAAGGGAGATTAGGGTCCCACATTTAAATCATAGAAAAAAGGTGACCAGAGGTCACAGACAGTTATGGCCGGCCATAAAACTAGTTCCCGATAGCCCCATAAAGATAATCCTTAGGTCACAAGAATCCCCCTCTCAGCCTCATGATTCTGCCCTACCAAATGGTGTCCTGTCTGAATTATGACTTACCTCAGCGGCCTTCCCTCCCCATCACCCTAAGCATTCAAAGAATTTCTAACTATGATGTATATACGTGCCAAGCCTTCCAAACTCGAGGTCGCACTCCTGTCCTATGCTATGGGAAGTTTATGATCCAAGTCTGACTCGTAAATAAAAGATATTTGCATGACTGCAGCGAACTCTGCAGTTCTTGACCTCTCCTGGGTTTCCCACAGAGTTGTGTTATAACACAATGAACAAAACAAAACAAAACAAAACAAAAAAATGAGCATGGAACAGATGACTTGGGGGATGTGGGACTCCGTACCATTTTAGCCATGTGATAGCATTTTCTATTCAAAATAACAGTTTTACATAAAAACACATTGCCTTCATGGGATTTCAATGTAAGTAAAAGGGAAGACACATACATGATCAACCTGAGGAATATATAGTGTGTGAAATCACATATTTAAAAAGGAAAGATTCAAGGAAGGTGAGTATCAGGAAGATAGGAAGCCAGAGCACTGAAGAGAAGCCAGGAAAAGCATCCTGAGAAAGTCAGAACTGGGCAAGAGTTGCCAGAAGTGAGCAATTATATCAAAATGTCTGCCACAGAAAGACACCTGCTATATGCTCTGACTGCTTCTTAGACATTTTCGAAGAAATGATCATATAGTATTCGAGACCAGATATGGATTACTGGAGACTGAGAGGGAGGGGGAAGGGGGATTAGAGGGACATTGGATTGGTGTGTGCCCAAGTACAGTTGTATGAAGAAGTTGTTTTAATGTTCCGTAGCATAGAAGAAGAATTATATATACTATAAACTAATTTGCAGAGTTCAAAATAACTGGAGAAAAACGCAAAGATTTCCAACACATAGAAATTTATCTATTTCAGAAATTCAAATGTTGAGCGCTCTAATTTGTTCATTAGCTCTATATTTGTATATCAATTACCATAAGTAAATACAAATACTAAGGCAATTATTTTTAAAAGGATTCAAGGAGGAAGTATGTTCCACACAAAACATGGGAGAGACAAGCAAGTCTGGGAAATGGTAAGTGGGTACTGTGTTTCAAAGGAAAGACAAGATGGAGAAAGAGAAGGAAGAGGAGGAGGAAGAGAAAGAGGAGGAGGAGGAAGAGAAGAAGAAGAAGAAGAAGAAGAAGAAGAAGAAGAAGAAGAAGAAGAAGAAGAAGAAGAAGAAGAAGAAGAAGAAGAAGAAGAAGAAGAAAAGAGAGAGTACTCAGACACAATAGGAGGTAGGTTGTGTCAGATCTTGCAACTGGCTCTTATTCTGAGGCAGGGAGCTGGAGAGAGAAGTAACTAGACTGGACTTCTGTTTTGTCAGGAACTCCGCAGCTGGATGAAATAACCTGTAGGAACGCAAAAGAAGAAAGACCCTTAGGGAGTTATTCTGCTAACTCAGGTGAGAAGTGATGGTGTCTTGGTAGAACTGGTGGTGTCACAGTAGACCAGAAAGAAATACTTGGACCTCCTAGAATTTGATGGTCTTCTAAGTTAATGCAAGAGATGAGAGAAAGATAATTCTAGTATATCTACTAGGTACTATTACAAGCACAATAAGCAAACCATCATCAGCTGTCTGGAAGGGCTACAAGAAGCTGAGTACAAGGTGTCTATTCGACGTGACTAGAAATGTGAGTAGGCCATGAGATGTAAGGAAAGAGTTCTAGTATAGACATACACATTTAAGAGTCGTCACATGGGGCATTGTTTAAAGCCAAGAGTCTAAAGAAAACTACCAAGGAAGTTTGTAAACACAGAGAAGAGGACCAAGTTCTGAGCCCCGGAGCTATCTAATCTTAAAAGTTTAAAGAGGCAATGAGAGAGAATGATGAATCTAGGAAAGACTGGGCTAAGAAGTCAGACTTGTTAAGTGAGAGAGACATGAGAAGAAAAAATAAAAGATTTTTTAAAAATTCCAATAGGAGGGGGTCTTCAGATTAGTAGTAGAGTTGGTAAGGAGTGGATCATTGTTGGCCTTGGATGGGCAGTTTTGGTGGCATTTGTGGAAACAAAAGCCAATTGAAATGACTTAAAAATTATTGAAAAAAGAAAAAGTAGAAAGAATTAGGATTTTGCTTAATAGAGAATAAAGAAATGTTAGTAGAGGAAATAGAATTGGAGATTTTGTTTAGTGTTGGGTTGAAAGTAGAGCAGCAGATGGAAATGTTGATGGCCATCTCTAGAAAAAAAAATGGGGGGCTAGTGCAGAGATCATGGAGACCTGCTCAGTTGATATCTATGTAACAAACAAGATGAGATCTTGTGAATCAGTTTATTTAAGCTGAGGTGAAGATGCTTTGTAAAGGAACAGGTAAGGAAACAGAAATGCAGCTGTTAAGTGTTGGTAGCAACATGTAGGCTTCTACCATGATTGTTTTTGTTGTCTCTTTGAAATAAGTTTCTCACCTGAGCATCAGCTCACAGGATGGTCTCCGTGGGAGGAAGGGATCCAGACAAGATCTGTATGACTGCCTGGCTACATAAGGAGACTGCCCAAGGTGTGCAGACAGGAATCAAAAGTGAAACAAGACAACATGGTGTTGTTTTTCTCTAAAGATATTCAGTTATGTGGTGCAGACTTAGAAAGGCAGAGATTCTAGTTATCTGTGTGTAGCCTTGCCAAAAAAAGAGAGAGACATTCGTAGTAAACACACAAGAACCATTATGATAATGGACCAAAACGAAAGGCTGAGCAAACCTAGGTCCACACACATCACCTGCCCTTGTATTTTTGTCTTACCTTGCATGTGAGAGGCCATATTTTGTATACTTCCTAAAACTAAATACAATAACTAATCCCACACCCAGGACTATTCAGTTAATAAGCATTAATGGTCTAGTCACTTATGGGTGTGAAATATAGCAAGTTACCCAATCTCCAAAACCCTTCCAAAGACAAGCCCCACTGTCCTTGACAGATGGCCTATAATTTTTATATTTGAAACACCATATGTCGAGTGCCAAAGCTCTATACATACTTAGCTTTGAATTTTTTTTCGGTTTGGGTGATAATGTATTTGGTAGCACCTGTGCTTTATAATGTGCCTTCCAGAAGCTTCTATTTTCTCCTCCCCACACATTCATCACCCCAACCAGATGCTCCCAATTTCCTGCTTCCTCAGAGCACAGCCTGGCCAGCCTGGGATGGCATCCCATTTCACCAGGTCTTACGTAGGAGCTCTGACCCAGGAGCACTGAGATGCTTGCCATCTGTCTGTTGTCCTTCCCACTTCCTAGAGATCACTGGATCCCCACCTGATGTCTCCAAAATACTTGAAGGATGAACTCTCTTGTTTTCCATCTCATTAATCGCCTCAGCTCTAACTCAAAGATGTCTCTAATCCTACTTAGGACTCCATACCTAATCAGGGCTTATTCACCAACAGAATATTATTGAGTTCTACAGCATAGATCCAAACACCCCCAACCTCATTCAAAAGACACAGAAATATAAGCATCCTGACATTCATACGCCAATTTACTCAACATTGTTGTGACAACACAGATTTAAAGTTATTTTCATTCTCACTTCAATGCAGTTGACAAAGTAGTACTTTAAGTAGATACTGCCATAAGGTATAGGCTTTAAAGTTCCTGTCCTAGGAAGAATATGCCAGGGACCCCTATGAGGACATACCTCAATGTAAATAAGTGCCCTATCACTTACATCGCTTAAATTCATTTCAGGCACAGAAACAGTGTGCCCACAATGGTGTTTTGTTTTGTTTTGCTTTGTTTACCTTGAAGACTTTAATCTCTATTCTTGAAACTGAAATCATTTCTATTATAATTATTTTTAAAGTTGGGCATCGATATCATGAAACTAAACTAGAGCATCATAAACTAGAGCAAGACATTACAGCTAAAGGCGAATGTGTTTTGTACACAATTACTCATAATTGGTAATGTTAGGATTCTTAAGGTAGACACACTGTACAAGGCTCGAGGCATACAGAGACCAAGAAAGATAATACAAGTTCTGCCCTAAAATTGACTGTCTACGAGAAAAACAAATATATATGTATATTTGGGATTATGTTACCAAAGTATTTCTAGGCTAGAAATATATGAATATCCCCTGAATTTTCAAGAGCAATCATTGATATTCTACTTCTAAATTTAAGACAAAAGCCAAAAATTCCACCAAATAGAAGGTTGAAAGTAATTTAGTCAAAAACCAGGAATCATAGTAATGAACTCATTGTCCCGTTTTAAGGTGGACATAGAGATCCCCCAAATTATGTTAAGATTTATCTCAGACATTTTAATCCTGCTGGCTTGACATCCAGGCATATTTCTTTGCGATACTGGCTTAATTTCCACTTTTTCTAATTTTCTATTTCCAAGCTTCTACACTTGTCAATGCTTGTTTATGACACACCTGGCAAAAGCATGTCATAAACATCATATACATCATACATTTGTACATATATATATATATATATATATATATATATATATATGTGTGTGTGTGTGTGTGTGTGTGTGTGTGTGTGTGTGTGTGTGTGTGTGTGTAGCAACAGGTCCCACACACAATTATACATGCAGGGTAATTTCCTCACATAGGAGAGAGATGTCAACTGAAGTTGTATACATACCATACCTGGAGCACATCTTAGGTAGAGTAGGCAGCTATCTACATGCAAACTTGAGGCTTATTGGCATACCTCCCTTTCTACCATCCATTAATTTTGACATTTCTTAAACTGAGAAGGAAGATATATTTAAGGACTAACATTTTCTATGCAAACCTAACAGCCTTTCCACTTTCAAATTTGTTATACATCTTGCTATATAGCCTAGATTAGCCTCAAACTCACAGTCATCCTCCTGCCTTTGGCCTCCTGAGTGCTAGAATTATAGGTGTGCACCACTACACAGGCTCAAAACAATCTTTCATTGTCATTTTGCTTATAGGTGTGCACCACTACACAGGCTCAAAACAATCTTTCATTGCCATTTTGCTTAGTGAGCCAACCCAAACGTTTGAGTTTGAGTTTTACAAATACCTATTCAATGTTTCAAAAGCATAAACAAAGTGGTTAACTTTGAGCACCAAGGATATCAGTTTAGTGTACTGATTCCCTTCCCACAGAGAGAGAATGGAGGATGAGAATTAAGGTGTACAAAGAGAGAAATAGCTTTGCAGCACCATTTCCAGTTGGCTTGGGCTAGTCACATACCCCTCTTCTAGCAGTGCACTTAACAACTAAGACCCTCACCTGCACACAATGTGAGCACATACCCCTCTCCTAACCATGCACCTAGCAACATAACACCCCCATACCTGAGTTAAACAATGTAAATAAGTTTCTACATTTAGCAACCCCTTCATAATGCCTCATTTCTATTCAAACATGTTCTTTGATATATCTGAGATTGGGAGATGGGACTGATTCTGCCTAGACTGAGTTGCAAAGGTCTCTCCCTCTCCCTCTCCCCCTCCCCCACCCTCTCCCCCTCCCTACCCCCTACCCCCTACCCCTACCCCCTATCCCACCCCCTACCCCCTATTCCACCCCCTACCCCTCTCCGTCTTCCTCTATCTCTTTACATCTTAATTCGTATCCTCAATTCTCTTTCTGCAGGAGGGGGAAAGCATGAATACACTAAACTAATTTTCTTGGTAGTCACAGCTAACCACTGTGATGGTTTGTATATGGTTGGCCCAGGAAGTAACACTATTAGAAGAAATGGCCTTGTTGGAATAGATGTGTCACTGTGGTTGTGGGCTTAAGGTCCTCACCCTAACTGCCTGGAAGTCAGTATTCTGCTAGCAGCCTTTAGATGAAGATGTAGAACTCTCAGCTCCTTCTGTACCATTCCTGCCTGGATGCTGCCATGCTCCCACTTTGATGATAATGGACTGAACCTCTGAACCTGTGAGCCAGCCCCAATTAAATGTTGTCCTTATAAGACTTGCCATGGTCATGTGTCTGTTCACAGAAGTAAAACCCCAAGACAACCACTTATACACAATAAGGCAAACTATGTCCTCAGAGTAAAATTGTAGTGAGACTCCTCCATTTACCATCTTCCATCTAAGCATCATCATGCATACATATGATTAAAATCAGATGCAACCTGGGAACGGACACGTGAAGTAGGAACACTTATATAACCCAAGTCTGTCATTGAAAACAGAGAATGGCCCAAGCTGCATCCCTGGTCAGTAACTCCTTTTTGGCACTTATAAAAGGAAGTCCCAAGTGATTGCAACGGCCCTAATGTACCTACATTCAGGTGACCTATCTTGGGAATGTGTTCAACACTTTACTTTGCTTTTGACAGAACGGCCTGTTGCTTGAATTGTGTGTGAAGCCTTTTCTACTTCTTTGATCGGAACATCAAGAACCCCAAAACAACCAGGCAGTGACCGCCTGCAGCAGGACTATTGTGACTCCTCCCATCATTTGCATGAAGATGAAAGTCTCCTTGCTCCACATCCAACTTCCCATGAGGAAACCAGATTTTTTTTGAACCTGAAAACTAGAATTTGACATCTTTTTCCTGATTACATATGCTTTTTCAGATTGGTATTTTGTGCCCCCAAAATACTAAAGTTTCCATCTAGGTTAACTTCTTGGGTGGGAAGAAATCCAAACGCCATAAGTAGTAGCACAGGAAAAGAGAAACTTAGCCAAACTTTAAAAATAGACGAAGGCGTGAGTATCCATGGCTTATTCGTCTCCTTACTTAAAAAAGGAAAACTCTGACGTTTTGTTTCTAGTAGCCAGAAATGACATACCCCCTTAGGGAAGTTAGACGACCAGGACTGGTTTAATTGTTTGTCTTACCTAACACATTGCAGAGCCCATTTAATCTTTCTACCAAGTGATAGAGGAAGAACTGTGGGCTTCACTGCTGTTGATGAATGCATCTTGTAAGTTGCCCTGACTCCTTTGAAGCCCACACCCGGTAATTAACCCTTCCATCTGGAAGCATCTTTTTCCACACTTCCAGTCAAGAGACATCTCACAATCCTAATAGCTGTGACTTCAGTGGGCCACCCGCTAATGATACTTTTTGTTTCCATTCCCGTTTGCTGGAACGCTTCCCTCTAATTTAGTGACCTGAAGAGGGATATTAGGAAAAGTGGAAAACAATCATTCAGAAAACTCATTAAAATATCTCAGTGCAAAACGAGAATGGCCTGCATGAGGAGAATAGAGAGCGGAAAGGATTAATAAAGACTTCAGAGTCATTACTGCAACTGTCAGGCTGCCTTTCATCAATCAGAAAGAGACTGGGAAAAAAGGGAAGGGAAAGCAGAGTGGGGAAAAAAAGATAACAGGACAGGATCTGCTCAAACCAAAATAACCTTCCACCGCCATGACTGTCTGTCCTGGAGAAATCTTTAAGAGGAAATCCAGACTCTTCATGAATCCAAGCATTATTTCTGTAAAAATTAAAAATGCTCTCTTTCTTTTACTGCAGGACATTCTGATAGGGACTGACAAGTTCAATATTCCTTGGGAGTAGGTCTGACCAGAGTTTAATACAAACTGGCTATTGATAGTTGCAAAGGCAGATTGCCTTTTTAAGCGTGATCAAGGAGGTTGAGACTCAAAAAATGCATTTTTTATATCAGATAAACCATTTATATGTTATTTGCAGTTGATCTAGATAGTTGTCCTGTTGGTACTGTCATGCCCTTGTGCATATCAGAGCCAGTAAGCACACAGATGGCTAGAAATCTAATAAGAGGCAGCAAAGCCAGTCATCCTTAAGATCTCAGGTCAACTATGACATACGCAGAGAGACTTCTGCCTTCTTCCATACCCTCCTGGCCAGCATCAATACACTCTTACAGTACCACAACACCCTCCCCTTCTTAGCTCTGTACAGAGTATATGTTTACGTATTTGTACTTCACAACACTAGAGACTGAACTCTGATCACCATTGTATCCAAATATAACTAAAAATAGTGAATTAAATAATTCCTGAAGTGTAGGTCTAGAAAGAGGAGTGTGTAGGTTCTAGATCGCTGCATGGTCAAAAACTATTTCTCTTCTTTTTACAAGATTTAAAATCTTGGATAAAACAGCCTATTCAATAAAACATTATCCATAGGTTCACAGGTCATCCAAATGTGTCATCGTCTCTACACTGAGGCATTCCCAATCTGGTACTGCCTGCCTGCCCAGTATCTTTTAGGACTTACTGGGTTGTTTTGTTTTATGAGTGAAAAATAAAACTGGATTGGGAGATAGCTCTGTCAGTAAAGTGCTTAATTTATAAAGAACCTGAGTTTCATCTCAAGAATACTCATGGGGTCAAGGAAAGGCTCAGGAGATAGTACACATTTGTAACCTCAACACTGGGGAGTTGGGGACTCCTCAGCGCAGTAGGTAGCCAACCTAACAACTCCAATACCAAGGAGAAACAGAAGACAAAAATAAAGGCTGGATTCTCCTGAAGAATGCTACACAAATGTTCTATGGCTTTTTCAAGCATTTACCCATACATGCACATAAGCACACACACACATACACACACACACACACACACACACACACTCACACACAGTGATGGTGAAACATTTAATTCTGACCAAGCCTTTGGGTGCTTATTACAAAGTGTCAAAGTGCAGCTGTGGGTCACCCTTCCAGTTCTGTCTTCCTTCTTCCCCTGTGAACCTGGTGCTCACCTGTGGCAGACCCTCTCCCGTTCTGTAGTAAACACTATACTCACAGACACACAGGCAGGTTTTAAACCACAGGGACTTCACTAAGTTGTTAAAGGGGTCAGCTTTGTTCGGCTCTCCATATTGAAGCAGACAATTTATTTTCCAGCTAGTTCAAAAACAAGAAGGTAATATAGTTGTTTTAATCCTGTGCATACTGCATAAGCAAAACTCTTCAGATTATTAACTGCTGGTTTTTCTCATGAATGTAGTCTGCTTAATATTTCAGTACTTGAAATGGTGTTGTTCCAGAGTAGGGGAAGTGGTGGGTATTACCCTAAGCAACTTGCTTAATAGCCCAGTTGTCTGAATATTCTGTTTACTTCAGTAATTCTGACTGACTCTTAGTCCATCTATTCTGACTCTGATAAAGCCTTACATTGTCCATCTATCTGGAATCCAGTCACTTATTGTGGAATAAAGGAATACCATCGAACTCATGGAGATCAGCGGACAGGAGTCTGTCCTCTTGGAGTCTCTTCTCTCCTCCTACAGCGTGAGTTCCAGGGGTTCAAATTTGAGTACTTTTCCCCACTGAGCCATCTTGCTCACCTTTGCACTCTCCACCTTTAAACAGGTGATGCAGGGGTGTTGATTACCACTGATGTGGTTATTTCATCATTTATCAAGTTTTATTAACTAATGAAATGTATCAAAAGCGCTGTTAGTTTTCTGTCTGCTCTTGCAGGCCCTTCAGCGTAATGAACAGATTCCAAACACCTCCACTTCTGTGCATTTCGTATGCAATCTGAGTGCTTACAGGCTGTGTAGCCTCAACTCTGTCCCTAATAGCATCTCTCTTAAGATAGGAAGAGCCAGTCCTTTCGCAAATGTATCTGCTGACCCCACAGGTGGGCTAGCATATATTGGAGGTACTTGTCTTTTCAGACTCCAAAGGGTTCATCCTTTTTTCCCTCAATGTTCTCTGTGTACTTTCTTCTTCATGAGACATCCTTTTCGCCTTCCCCAAGATAGTTGCCCCACTATCCAGGCTGTAGAGTCATCAGCTAATCAGCTTTACCAAAATCCAAGCCATCCTGTGAGGTTAATAGTGCAGGGAAGAAAGACAAACTGAAAATCATTACACTACCCATGGAGCTGGGGGGGGGGGGATGCCACAACCCCAAGAGCCCACATCTCCCATCAGAGAAAGCAGAACACATCAACTAAGAAGTATCTGGAACCAAAGAATAAAACTATCATTTTATTTCATGACTATCTTCTTTGTCTTCACTTCTTCTCCCTTCTGGCTGGGCTTAGGCCTCCTTTCCAAAAATCTACTGTTTTCCCAAACTGAATTCCTTTCTTGGGGATGAATTCTGGCATAAATATTAATATATGTAAATACATACAGTCAACATTTAGCTCCAGCAAATATAGGGTCTTTCCTCCCTATGTTATCTATGTGCTATAATTTTGTCTAAGCAAAAATTAAAAAAAAAATCAGACTAAGAAAATAATAATAAAATCTGAATAATTCATTCATAATAATCCATTGGAGTCTTTAGAACTTAAGGAGAAAGGATTTACTTTTGAGACATGCCATCTTCTTTGAATGCCCTCCTTCACCTTCCACCAGCGTTCTCCATTCTCTCCAAAAGATGAGGAGCTCAAACCCTTGAGTGTAAGCCAAATACAACACTCCTGGAAGGATGTAGGAGCAATGAACACTTCACACTGAGCAAGGCCAATTCTGTTTTGGTTTTACCCAAACAAAGGAGCTATTTCTTAGACAGAGTTCTCCGAATAGGATTTTTTTTTCTGTTTTATTCCTATAAATTGCCTTCCAGATGGCTGCTTAACCCTAGTTAATAAATGGGGGAATTTTACATCAGCTATAGCTTTGTTTACAGGCAACCCATAGCAATCCCCTCAGATGCTTATTATCACTTTCTGCACAATGCCCAAATGCCTGATCAGAAAGCTAAAGCACAAGCCACCTATGTTTGCACTTGATGTGCTCCACACACAGCAAGTATAAAGGATTGAGTGGCTGATAAATTTTCACCTTTAGCCTGGATGCTTGTAGGTTTTGAAATACCAAACCCAATCCAAATTCACCCATGAGATGGCAACTTCACTATCCCTATGGTGCCCGTTAGGCAGCCTCGGTTTTCTCAGACTGACAACAGGCCCAGAAACTACCATGAACACATTAGGTATCTGGTGGATATGCCCTTGGTACTAATTACATTGTCCGACTAGCTGTCAAGTCTACCTCTGTATCTGTTCTTTGACCTTAAATTAGTAACATCACTCTGAAAATACAATACTTTCCTAAATATTCCTGGTAATTACAAACAAAAGTGAAAATAAGATATTTTCTAGATAAAAAAAGTCAGGACTTCACTACTCTAAAGGTAATCCTATATTTAAATAGGTTAAAAGGTTCTCTGCAGTCTAACACTGAGACACCATCCACACTAATATTTAAATTCTGTTGACTACAGGTCTTTAATATTTTAATGGTGTAACATTGATCTAATAGCCATCTTGATGATTAAAATGTCTACTAGGGTCACAGTGGCCTCATAGGAATCTCTGTCCAGCCTGAGCCTCTGCAGTTCCTTTCCATAGATATCCCTGGGATGCTGATAGATGACTCATCAGAAACGCAAAAAAAAAGCAAAATGTCAGAGACTGTGGTCCCATAGTACTGTCTCAGACTCCAGAGGACAGGTACAATTCTGACTTCACAACAGTGTACGTGGCTCATAGTCATTTTTCAGTTCACTTATCAGTATTTCCTGGCTACAAGGAAGCAGGTGGGCCTGAAGGTCCAAAGCAATCAAAAGTTATATTCATATGCATTTCTATAAGACACTCACTAGAAAGTAGCTTTGGGGGCTGTGCGAAATATAACAGAAAAGGGAGCAAGGTCCACTGCTGTGTAGAACTTTGAATGGTGATGCTTACTCAGTCCCTCAAGACATCCCTGCTCCCCAGCACCAGGGCCTCCTATGCATCTTTTCGTGCATCACCTCGAAGCAATGGCAGCTCAGATGAAAACGCCACAAGGCAATGGTCCATGACAAGCATCAGTTGGAAACCAATGTTCTGTTAATGTTTCCAGATTAGGAACAGAAGAGAGCAAGAAAATTCCAAGCAGTTTCTCATATTCCAGTGTGAGATAAACCAGGAAACTGGGGTGTTAAGAAGGTGGGGGGTCTAGTAGATATAAATCATATATGGAATTAAGATATTGAGAGAAGGGGGATGTGTGTGAGAGAGAGAGAGTTCCCAAAGGAAGCACCTCTCCATGTTTAGTTATTTTATAACTACTATATATAATTCTGTTCCTGATGACACAAGTAGAATTTGATGCCTTTGGTTGATCTCACCATAACCACCATGCTTTTCCTTAAAGACCACAAAGGGCTTTAATCCCTAGTAACATACTTACTTCATTTTCCCCTCTCAGAAGCTAACTCCAAATGTCATCTACTCTGGAATGAATTTGAAGGTTCCTGACCCTTGTGTGGACCACTCAGCATCACTAGGAGAATAGGCTGTAATGGGGCTTCCTTCTATTCCATAGAGTCATGGAACTCACAGCTATGCCTTACAAACCCAGGAGAAACAAAGCCACCTATGTCTAAAATAAACCCTTTGTCACTTCTTTTTAAAAGACAACTTCTACTTGCTCAGGCCCTGTGCAAACAAGAAGACAGGCAGACTAATGTTCTGTGAGTCATTTGAGTCCTCTGTGAATTAAATGGATACAAAAGGGTAAAGGAAAATGTATTAAACGGAGCCATGTGAGCCAAACATTTATGTGATGATGGTACCTAAAGGGTGTGCTTGCTTCATCACAAGGAGATTTTGTTCAATTTCTCTGAAAGACAAATGGTGTAGGCTGACTCTTCAGCATTGAAAGCTGGGCCATTGACTCAATCTAGCAGAATAGAACAATCATGAGAGAGAGAGGTAGAGGAGAAAGGGAAAAGATGGAGAGAGGAAGAAGCAGGAAGGAGGAGGAGGAGGAGAGGACATGGTGTCATTGCCCTAGTTTTGTTTTAACAATCTCACTTAATCCTCACAATCCCCCTAAGGAATAGCTGCTACTTCTATTTCCAATATACAGATAGGAAAGGTTAAGATATGAAGAACTTAAAAAAAAAGTTTGTCTGAGCATTATAGTTGGGAGGCAGGGGCTAGGCAGGGTTCAGAGCTAGAAATTAAAGGTTATATCTACATCTAAATATAAAGGAAAACAATGTGCTGTGTCAATGTTGTTGATTTTTCTGAATTTTGAAGTTGATTCAGTTGGCTGAACTGTGTACTTTTCATGTGAATGATTTTGTCATGAAAGAAGACTCTACCTAAAAGGCTAAAACACAAAAATTGCTTAAATAGGTAGTATAAATGGATACCTTTTGGGTTTTGTTTGTTTGTTTGTTTGTTTGTTTGTTAGCAATACAGGCTAAATTTAGGGTCTCATGCATGCTAGGCAAACAACCTAATTCTGTTTAAAAGGAATTCTTTATTCTAGCTAGCCTGAATAAAAGACATCAGTCCTGGTATTTTATTTACAACTGTAAGCCTAGATTTGGAAGTACTCTAACATACATCCCAGCCATGTGTCCCTTGTTACTTGATGTGTCTTCTAGACACATCCTCTCGTGGTAGCCTCCTCCTCCCTTCATCTCCTCTGGTCTCTCCTCAGATCCCTTACTCAGTCCTCAAGTCCCTCTTTTCTCTACTGTCCAATCACAGGTTCTAGCCTTTGTTAACCAATTACCTCTTCACTGGGGAGCAGGGTTTACATAGCATCTCTTAGTATCTGTGAGGATCTCCTCATTGTACTTCTTGAGGTACAAAATTTAACATTTGAATACCAGATGAACCTCCATCACTCTGGGCTGTATTTTTATTTCCTGATAACTGAAGTTGAGTTTTATAATGAAGAAAATGTGCCCCAATCATTTACATTTTGTGTAATAAAGCTTAGTTTGATTGTAATAAGACTGTATTGCAAGAAATCTCATTTGAAAAACAATTATGTAAACTCAAATTAGACACATTTCTAATATGTTTGCTAGCAAAAATCTACTCCTTTTTTATAGAAAATTAATTCTCTTTATAGTCAAACAACAGCTTTTTAATTTCTTCTTGTTTCCCATAAGTCAATTGAAATCTGAAGAGCAAAGGGTGGGCACATCTTTGATTCTATTTCTCTCATGTGAACAACAAAGCTAATCTGTTGATAAGGATCTTCACTTGATTCCTTACAGAATATAGTAATCTCTCTTATCCTTGAAGAATCCACCCCAAGTCCCCTAGGTATGGATCAGCTGGCTGTACATAGTACTGAGACCTCATATAAATATGATGTGTTGAATTTATAACTCAAGCACAATAAAAGATTACCAAAAGTAATTTTTAAGTTAATTAAATTTTGAAAATGATATTAAATTTTGAAAAAGGTTAATTAAAACTTGGTAAGTTGTTTTTTATTAAACGGATCTCTCCATTCAATATTACTGGAGCATAGACGGATGATTCTATGTGACTGAGACGCCAGCCATAGATGGGTATGTGTGTATGATGCTGACAGAAGGAGGGGGGAAGGAAGGAAGGAAGGAAGGAAGGAAGGAAGGAAGGAAGGAAGGAAGGAAGGAAGGAAGGAAGGAAGGAAGGAAGGAAGGAAGGAAAAAAGGAAAGAAGGAAAGAAGGAAAAGGAAGGGAGGGAAGGAAGAAAGGTGGGTTGGTTAAGGGAAGGGGAGGGGAGGGGAGAGGAAGGGAAGGGAAGGGAAGAGGAAGGGAAGGGAAGGGAAGGGAAGGGAAGGGAAGGGAAGGGAAGGGAAGGGAAGGGAAGGGAAGGGAAGGGAAGGGAAGGGAAGGGAAGGGAAGGGAAGGGAAGGGAAGGGAAGGGAAGGGAAGGGAAGGGAAGGGAAGGGAAGGGAAGGGAAGGGAAGGGAAGGGAAGGGAAGGGAAGGGAAGGGAAGGGAAGGGAAGGGAAGGGAAGGGAAGGGAAGGGAAGGGAAGGGAAGGGAAGGGAAGGGAAGGGAAGGGAAGGGAAGGGAAGGGAAGGGAAGGGAAGGGAAGGGAAGGGAAGGGAAGGGAAGGGAAGGGAAGGGAAGGGAAGGGAAGGGAAGGGAAGGGAAGGGAAGGGAAGGGAAGGGAAGGGAAGGGAAGGGAAGGGAAGGGAAGGGAAGGGAAGGGAAGGGAGACAGGGTAGGATGGACAACATCTGACAAACATAAAAAGAGAAGCAAGACAGCTGAAAAAACAAACAGGAAGATTCCAGGACTCTGGAGGCAGCACCATCAAGACTAATTGGTGTGAGATGTAACTTTTCCATTCCTATTCAAGTCTGCATCCCTTGCTACAGAGAACAATAGAGGCACCAGCCTTTTGTCCCATATCTTAACACTGTCCTGTCCTTTGTACAGTTCTCCCCATCTGATATCTGTTAGATTCATATCATTGAGGCATTAAGAGCATGGGTATAAAATTTCCAGTTTAGTCTATTTTCTTGAAGCTATGTACCCACAGATCAGGTTTCTTAAGAAAGTGTCTATTCATGCCTTATGTAACCAGTTCAGTGAATGTGTATCTTAAAAGCAAAGCAGCTTGGAGCAGGGAGATGGGCTTGCCTACTAGACTTGACCCATAGACAGATTCTCAGCTGCAGTAGCAATAATGTATAGCCCACTGCTCAGGGCTAGAGCTTCCTGATAACTTGTCCTGATAACTTGACGTCCTAGTCACCACGGTTTGAGAATATTTCAATTGCTCCACATTCAGGAAAAGTTATTTGTGTAAATAAAACCTTGAAGCACGTTTCTCTGGGATTATCCCCAAGACTTCCACATTCTAGGCAACCTTCACTGCCTCCTGTTTATTCTTCTATGCCTGACATACTTTGTGTGAAAACCCATCACTGATTCAAACAACAGTGAATGAGTCACAAGATACAGACTTTGTTCTTGTCTTCCTTCTAAAAAATCCATCATTTCTCATCCTCTGTCTTTATTTTGACATCTTTATTGTGGAATATGCACAGAGGTATATATAATATTGACACACTGTTTAGAGAATAGAGACATATCTAGATGCTTAGGGCTTAGGGCTTTTCTTTTCTTTCAACCAATATTTTCAAACATCGTGTGGTCTCCTTGGGAAGTAATAAAAACATTAAGTCCAGAATATATACATATACATATATATATATATATATATACATATATATATATATATATCCCTCTAAGAAATAAATTGAAAAAATCCATAAGACTTTGAAGAAAGTTTCTTTTTTTAAGTCAGAAAAAAAAAAACCCACAGAACCAGGTTCCACATAGTAGCTTTGGCTTCCTGACTTTTAAAAAATCCTCTCTTCACTTTCCTCTTTTCCTCTTCTCTTAACCTTATTTGGCATTAGACAATTAATAAACAATCCATAGGTGGTAGCTCTCAAAAGCATGGCTTCAGTGAGAGACTCCAGGACAAGTGTGAAGGCAAAACTCATTTGACAATGGTCTCAGCAAAGGAATTACAGCAGAGGATGAGACCACAGCCACCTGCCACTTCTTCCATGGCCAGGGGAACTCTTACCTTGCTTCATATGCTTTCTCTCAGGTACCCTGAGTCACCTGTAACCTGGACTTGGGTTGCCTGAACTAGTTTTGTCATTGTGAAAGTTATGTTGGGGGGTGAGGGCGTCATCTTATCATCTTTCCTATCATTCCTCACACAGAAAGAGTGCTGACTCGGTTTACTTTATGTTGCTCTGATCAAAATCCAGCACTCCAGCAATGAGCATTCAGAAGTTCATTGAGCTAATTTTGCCTGCCTGAGGTCACAGAATTAGCATCAGGGCTACAATTAGAATCTGATTTCTATTCCAGATGGAATGATGTTTAATTATGATTAAAACAACAATAATAACACTGTGGTGGTTAGTTTTGATTGTTTATCAACTTGGCACGATGTAGAATCATTTGGGATGAGGGCCATAATGAGGAAATGTCTAGGTTAGGTTGTCCTGTGGGTTTGCTTGCAGACTTTCTTAAAACTGAGTGATGTGAGGTAGAATGTGGGTGGTACCATGTTATGTGCTGGATCCTAGGTTGGATCAAAAGACCTCAGCTCTTGACTGTAAATGCACTGTGGCTAACTGCTGCAGGTTCCTGCTGCCATGCTGTCTCCAGAATAATGGACTGGAGCCAGGATCTATGAACCAAATAATCCTTCCTTCCCTTAAATTCCTTGTGTCTTAGTGTTTTATCACAGCAACATAAAAGACACCAAGACAAACAAATAGTTCGTGTTTCTTGAGTACCCACTGTGCCAGGCACATTTCTAGAACCAAATAAGCTTGGATTGCTTCCACCCCTGCCATATTTTGAGAGAACAACACTCTGATCTTGCTGATGGGGAAACCAAAAACTCAGAGTAGTTTCAAAGTAGCTAACGAAGAGGAAGCCAGAATTTGGTTGCAGAAAGTTCTACTACTAAATTATACCAAACTGTATAAACAACTGCCATTCTTGCTCATAAAATGAGCACTGTGCATCTTTCTTTAAGCTAGATCTGATCTGCTTGCAATATTGTTCTTTATTGCATGATGTAACTCCTATTTAAGAATATTAAAATGCCCTTTCTTTTATGAGAAAATAGTGGCATATACGGTAGAGGTATATTATGAATTTTATTACTTAATAAAACTACATTTGGAAGTTGTTTTTGTAGGTGAAATTGCAGTCTAGAAAGTACTTCCTCACAGTCTCTGCATCCTGCAGAAACTTGAGAGAAAATCCAATTGTCCTTGTGCTTCCTCTGCAAGACTCAGTTCCCTTGGGAATAAGGTATGGAGAAGAGGGAGGAGCAGCAGGGAAGAGGGGTGGATAATGCTTATTATAAAATTTGTTAAATTGGTATTTTTAAACATTTATTTTTAAATTTCGTGTATTCCTGTGTGTCTCTGTATAGGTCTGTGCACATGACTACAGGTGCCCATGGAGGCCAGAAAAGGAAACTAGATCCCCCCAGAGCTTGTGTCACAAGTAGTTGTGACGCATCCACGTAGGTGCAGGGAACTTAACTCTGGTTTTCTGCTTGAGCAGTGTGTACTTTTAGCCACTGAGCCATCTCTCCAACCCTAAGATTCTTTAATTATAATTAAATGATTTAAGTCATTTTAAATGAACATATAGATAACACATCTGAAACATCTGGGGACCAGAACTCAATTTATGTTTCTCCCTCTTTTGAGTTGACTCTTTACCGTCAAGTACTACATAAGACCATTTCAGTGACCTGTATGCTCATATGACCTCTAGTAGTCTGTATTCATTATCTTTCTATGATTGCAATAAAACACCATGACCAAGACAACTTGTAGGGTTACGGTTACAAAGGGTTTAAATCCATAATGGTGGGGAAGCATCAATCATAATGGCTGAAGCAGGAGCCAATGGCCCAAATCTCAAAATGCAAACAGGAAGCAAAGAAAGTTTACTGCAACTAGCACGTGGTTTTGAGCCCACCCCCAGTGATGTACTCTCTCTAGCACTACATCTGTTAGACCTCCATAAACAGCACCACTAGCTGGAGACCAAATATTCAACCATCTAAGCCTATGGGGGAAAAGTTTCATTCAAACCAACACATAGTTCCATAAGTTTTTATCACACTAAACTAAGATGGTTCTGCCATCTTAGTTTTGCACTTGTATGTGCTGTGGAGTTCATAGAATAAAAATTAATCAGTGACTCATTTCTCAAAATGTGTCCCAGTTTGTAAAAGACATCCTAAATCTGTTGGATGAATTGTTGGGCTTCATGGGGCACACAGGATGTCAAGACCTTCAGTCCTTCTCTTGGTTATATTCAAGTTTAAATGAAAACTTAATTGTCTTTAACTGAACCTACTTTTGCCTCACATCTACCCCTGAAGGAGTAACAATGGCTAGCAAGTGAATTTATACTTCTTGGTCAGTTTGATTAGCACATCTGTAGTAGTTATTATTTTATTTTTGCACTGCTCTGACCAAATACCTGACAAATGAAACTCAAGAGATAAATGGTTCGTTTTGTCTCACAGTTTGAAGAGACAGTCCATCATGGCAGGAACACGAAGCAGTCCATCACCTTGTGTCTGTGGTCAGAAGCTGGAGATAGATGAGTGCTTCCCTCAAATCTCTTTCCTTCTGACTCAATGTAAGAGCTCTATGGGACGGTGCTGCCCACATTGAGGATGGAGTTCTCCCATCTCAATTAGCCCATCCTAGATGCACCTACACACCTATGTATACCTGATTCTAAATACCACCAAGTTGACAGCATGAGCCGTCATGGCATCACACTCTGAAGCTGGTCTTAGAGCCAACCCTAGAAGTAGCTCTTCATCTGAGAGAAGCTGGATGTTTGGTTCTCCAAAGAGACAACTCAACATTTGCCAAAGGAAGTAGGAAAGACTCCTAGAGGTCAAGTCAGGAAGTAACCATTATTCATGGAATGTGAATCACTCTGTGGACTTCAGGCTACGCCCCTACCCTTTCTCCCTTTAAAGCTGAAGAAAAAAAATGAATCATCCCCTGTGTAAGAAGCAAAGCCCTCACCTTTAATGACAAAGGACAAATTAAAGGGACTAGCGAAAAAGAAAGTTTCTAATACTCCATCCTGCAGAATAGGAACTAAGCCTAGGAAAGAAGCAAACATGGCAGGCATGCCTATTTGACAATAAACAGTAGTTTTTAAGGTTCCTGTTTTTGCAAAATTCAAGCCCTCTTTTTCCCATGGGCTGTTGCTCCAGAAAGATACAATCTTCTTGCTCATCTAGTAGAGAACCTCCCCAAACTCCCCATCCTGTTGGTTCAGGATGCAAAGCTTTATCTAATGACTATCCCTGGGCTTAAAACCGCCTCCTTTTCTAATCATGAGCTCAATCAAGCACATGGTATTTTTCCAATGCTCAGAGTTCTGAGACCAGCAGGTACCAGCTGCCAGTCAGGGTTGAGAGGGGCTTATCATCTAGCTTATCTGTGACTTGTTGATAAGTTCTATGTATGCCTCATGCTGCAAATGGACCATAACAGCTTACTTCTTACACCTGTGTACTTCAGTCATGACTTGATGTGGGAGATTAGCATCCTCTGCCTAGTGCACTACTACAAAACAGTGAAATGCCTGTGACCATTGGCTGCTCTCCCTCCTCCACACTAACAAGAATTAAGACCTGGTTAAATATGTGTAGCTTCTCTCCCCACCACAAGAGCTGAGGTTAAAGATGCTAATTATGTTTCAACTAATCCAGAACCACTCCAAAGGGATGATAACTAGATAAAGAAATAGTTTTATCCTAAAGGGATTTATAGTTCTCTAAAATGGGCATCAGCATCTCACAGAACCTGTCCTTTAGCCTTAAGAAAAACACTTGTCTAATTAAGTACACAAGCATTGTTGGAAGACAAGACCTGCCTCAATAACATATGCAAGGACAGCTTTTTTATTTACTCTGTAGCAAACACAGTAATCACAATTACAATCCCACAGCCATTCCAGCAAACCCTTCTCTGAAATAGTAAATCTGTCCAATCAAAATTAAGTGTTCAGGGTTGCAAACAGTAGTCAAAGTTTCTCTCAAAATCTAAAATAAGACCATCATTTGCAGCTCCAGATACCACTAGGCACCCAGACTCTGGCAGTAAATAAGACTCTTTTAAAAAAATATAAAGCAGTGGCAGAATTTAATAAGGAAGAGATCTGAGATCATTAATCTCCAGACTTAATGTGAAAAATGATTTTCATTATTTCCCAAAGAAAACATTCATATTTGTGGAAAATGATAGTCATAAAATAAAAAATAATTTAAGGTTTTGGTGTTATATAAAAGCATAGTAGTCTAGTTTAAACTAGCCTGTCACCAAATACTAGGCAGCATAGTATATGGCTTCAATGGGGAAAATGTCATTCTAGAGTTGACCTGTCATTAGAAATGATGCCTTGCTCAGTCCTCCATCCATTTAGCATCTCCTTTGAGCTCCAAACAGCATCTGTGCCCAGTAATTCATCCTTCTTACCCCTTCTTCCAGTTTCTAACCTGATTAAGCATACATTTGTACACAGTTAAGCTTACTAGTTGTTGAGTAACATGCTGTAGTTAAATTTACTAGACATTGTGATTCTTATTCCAAAGCTGGCACTCACCTAAGCCTTGAAAAATGTTAGGTTTTTTGTTTGTTTGTTTGATTTTTTGGTCTGTGATAAAATACATTACCAAGGCAACTATACAAGGAAGGGTTTATTTGGGGCTTACAGTTGTATAGGTTTAGAGTCCATGAAGACTGAGCAATGACATGGAAGTAGGAGAAGAAGCTGAGGACTCACATCTTGAATCACCACAGTGTGAAGCAGCAAAAAAAGTGAACTATAAATGTCCCAAGCCTCCTAACTCTCAATCTTGCCTCCAGTGTTATACTTACTCCAACAAGACCACATCTCCTAAGCCTATCTTCACATCACCACTAACTGGGGACCAAATAGTCCAACATCTGAGCCCATGGGGGACATTCTCATTCAACCACCACAAAAAGTAACTAGCATGCATGTACTCATGGCTTCAAAAATAAGTCCAATGTGAGCCTAAACAGTCCTTGTCTAACCCACGACTAACAAACTAATGAGTGATCTAGAAAAAACAAATTGAGGAAAGATTCCACAGTTTGGAGTGACAGTTATACATAGTACATGTAAATAAGAAGTAGCCAATAACTGCAATTTTAATCTGGATTTAAAATTAAATAAGACTAAATAGCCATGCCTCTTGAAAAATTCTAGACATGGACAATGGAGGCCACATCCTCTGAGAGACAAAGGAATGGAAGTTTCCAGCAGTAGAGGCAAGAGAGAGAGCAAGGTATGGGATCCTATGGGATCCAGTAGATTTCCAAGGTGCCTTGTCATGTATTGGGACTTTGTTTTGTTAACCTGCTAAGTAAAGTTGCAGTCCATGATATAGAGCAACCATTTATAAAAACCTCAGGCATTACAATGCTCCTTGCTTATTGAACAACATCTAACTATTTGGGAAAGTAGATTTACCATCACAGCCTTATCGAATTGGCTTGTAAAGCAATAAAAGGACCCTATTTTAACAATTTAATATCTAGAGAGAGCGAGAAGAACATGCACACAAGCAGCAACGTGACTTATCAGCGCCCCTTACCATTTGTTCTTAATAATCTTATTTCAGAGATTGAGAAGTTGGCACACATCTTCCAAGTTGCACAGAATGGAGTTAAAATCATCACCTGAGATCTCAAAAAAAGGGTGAAGCTAATCTCTAGCTCTGCAAAGAATAAAACATTTTTATTCCCAAATAAAAGTTTCGAGCTAGCTTCTCAATGACATTTCTGAGTAACTTTACCCACAGGTTTTTTGGAAGAAATCCAGTCTTGATCTATAAACCAGAAAGAAATTCCATGCTAATGCTAAGCCTGATCCATTTTGGACATTAGGATAAGTGGCTATTTGTTAAGTAACAGTTCATCACCCAGGTTATGGCATTCTTCCCTGGAACATTCTTTCATTTTTAAATATATCATCTTTGGGAACTTTATATCTCAGCATAACCTGGCACAAAATAAAGTATGCAAGTGCTTAAAATATTTCAGGCACTAAGTTTGTTACAAACATAAAATAAGCCTCTTTTTATTTACCTAAAAATAAACATTAAAAGTTCAGAAGCTTTTATTTATCTATAGCAAATAATTTTCTTGGCTTTTCTGACATACTTGTAGCCATTGTGTTGAAAATCTACAATTAGAATGTGATTCATTTGCTTTTGCCTATGACGTGCTGTGAGAGTCCCTGCTTGTGATTTTCTTAGAGACCTCCTAGGGTGATGGGGGAATCTAGCATCCAAATTAGAATATAAACCCTCCTCCTTTGGAAGCGGCTTTCATAAGCCCAGATATTTGTTCTACAAAGTGTACACGATTAAAGGCAACTCCTAGTAAGATTTTTTAGGCCCACAACAGCAGAGCCAGACTAATGCCAGTCAGTTCCATAACCCAACCAAAGTCAGAGAGGCTGTGGGAGGCTCCCTATCATTCTAGCACTGAGAAGGCAGAGGCAAGACATGCTCATAGCAAGCTGGCTAGCTAACCTAGTCAGCTGGAAAGCTCTGGCTGAGTCCAATAGAGAAGACCTTGCCTCAAGGAATAAGGTAGCTAACCAACTAAGAAGATTCCTAATACTGAGTGAGCCCAATACCATGTAGTTCCATACATGGTTGTGTATGGAGTGTGTTTCTGCTAAATACAGGAGTGTGTTTCTGCTGTCTTTCTTCTTCATCCTGTAATAACACTGGCACTACACACATACACACACACACCACACACACACACACACACAGTATCCTTGTGAGAAGCCAGAGGTTCTCATTCCAAGAATCATATGGGAATTACCTGGGAGAAACTTAAAATCCTGATGTAAAGACCAGTTGATTCTGAATATCTGGGAGGGGAACCCCAAGCATCCATATCTTTTAAGACCCTAGATGATGCACACTAAGAACCACTACTAAGACACAAGCATGTTCAGGCATGTACAGGAACATCTGATACAAAATCAAAAGGCACCACTCAGTACACCAGTGAAAATGGTCACCTAATAGTATCTGCCGTAATCGTGCTGCTAATTAGAGAACTCTAAATAGCCCTAGGATTGCATGAAAGTGAAGCTTAAGGAAGTAAATACTCAGAGATAAAGTTGCAAAGAATGATTGGCTCCTAGAATGGAAGACAATAATACTGGAGTATATCAGGGGACTTTACCCTGGACTCATGGGTTCCTGTGCAGTGACAGGGAAAGAGGACATTTCAGAAAGATCTGCCTGCTAACATCAATGGAGAGAATGGAAGCAAATAGAGAAGTAAACAATTAGGGTAGATAAGAATGGGCACAATGAGGGCTAGAGCAGCAATGGAGCTAGAAAAGTACTGGAACCCTTTACTGGAAATGAATCGTGAAGAGGGTTGACAGGTGAGGATTCAAGCTGAGGCCAAAAGAACTAGGAAATCAGGAAGAGAAAGAACTTCAAAATGGGAGTAAATAATTTTTATCATGCTTAGTTTGAGAAGCATCTAGGGAAAGCATTTACTATGTAGTCAGAAGTATGAAGCTGGAGGTCAGCAAACAAGATGAGCCACAATTAAGACTTGTTCTCAGCATACAAAGAAGCTTAAAAGGACATCAGTAGTCAACACACACAGGTCTGAGGAGTCACATGTTGCTTCTCCTCTTGACTACCAACATCCAGTGAAGTTCCTGGTACAGAACAAATGTCTGATAAATACTAAGTCAAACTGAACAGTCAGGAGCAAATTACAAGGAAATGTTCAGAGTGGTATGACAAGATTTTGACTAGTACCATAGACTTGCTCAGTATATGGCCCGATTGACTTTAATAGTATGAAGTGTGTGTGTGTGTGTGTGTGTGTGTGTGTGTGTGTGTGTGTAAAAGTACATGAATTCATAAACAACATCCTGATTTACCAGTAGGAACCACAGGACCACTGGAAGCCAATGCAGATGCTGGCAAAAGAGAAAAGAACTCAGGTGTTCTGACTACAGAGTCAGGAGAGGAAAGAGGAGTTGTGGTCTAATAACCAGCCCTTCCCAGGGCTTGACACATAAGGAGATGGGAAGGGAAGCTCTACACATGGAAGGAGCCAGAACAAGCACTGAGCAGAAGATTTATGTTTTGCATAGAACTTCAGAAAGAAAACAACTGATACATAGTAAAAGAGATGGCTGGTCGACAGCTCAGAGACAAAGGTTCTCCATCTGCTAACATCTTTTGTTAAGAAATGAAGTGTCACTGCCTATATAATACCACTCTAAGAATCAACTTCCTGCTACTATGATGAATGCCTGAAATAAAACAGCTTATAGAAAGAAAAGAGCCTGGAGAGAGTCATTGGTGGTAAAGCATTTGTTCACTGTGGCAGATCACCTATGATCCTAGTATTCAGAAGATCACAGAAGTATGCTAACTAGCTAACTAGATTAGCCAATTGATGAGCTCTGGGTTCAGCTAAGAGTCCAAATTAGATAATTAAGCAAAATGGTTGAGGAAGACTCTCTCTCAACCTTGAGGCTCCACATACTCAATGTGTATGTGTGCCTGCATACACATGTGCATCATACACATGGGAACATCTATACAAAATATATACATGAGAAAAGTAAAAGGAGACAAAAAGGGGGGTCATATTGGTTCAGTTAAAGATCCCTCTGCTCATAGCCAGTTAGTCCTGTTTCTCTGAGCCCATGGTGGGGTGGGCATCATGGTAGAAGTGCAGAACAGAGACAATTGCCTCATGACTACAGAAAAAAAAAAAAACAAAATTAATGAAGGGACTAGAGCCACATTAAGTCCTTCAAGGGCTTGCCTCTATGACCTGAAAACTTCCCCAAAAGCCCATCTCTCAAGGGTTCCCTCACCTCTCAACAGGACCCAGCTGGAAGTGAAGTCATGGGGCATTTAGTGTGTTTGAGAGGCATTCCAAATCCCCAACTTTATTATGCAGATGATGCTACAATTAATAATTCCAATAAACTTAATTTAGCCATCGGCCTGCAGAGATGAAGCACTGACTATTCTTCTAGAGGACCTAGATCCAATTCCCAACATCCATGTGGTGTCTCACAAATATAGGTAACTTCAATAGCAAGAGATCTGATGCAATTTTCTGGCCTTTGTAGATACCAGGCATGTACTGTAGATACCAAGCATGTACTGGTGCACAAACAAACATTCAGGAAAAACACACATACACATAAAATAATAAATAATTTAAAAAGTGAAAATAAAATTAAATAAGTAATATTAGTTTCATACTTAAGTTTTTAAGCCCATAGTTTAGAGCTTTGAATAACGCAGGGTTGTTTTTTTTTTTTTTTTTCTTAAAACATTATTTCCAGAAAGATTTAACTAGCAGGCACAATCTGAATGTTTGCAGTACTATCCCAGGAGCTGAAATCCAGAATAGGATTAAAAAGGAGCAAGAAAGTTGAGCACCAGAATTAATCTGTCACTGCTTTTTTGACTACAGATTCATGTGGACAGCAGCTTCATGCTCTTACATTATATCTGGTCACCATGTGTCTTCTCCATCGTGATGAACTAACTGTATCCTCAAAGGATGTGCCAAATGAACCCTTCCTAAGATGCTTTTGTCAGGCATCATTCACATCAGTGAGAAAGGTAACTAACACAGGAGCAGGTTGTTGCTGTGATAAACCTAGCACGGTGTCCATAGGTGTTTGGAACAAGTCTGTGGGAGAGTTTGGAACTGCAGGCTTGAAAAGCTTAGGATCTTGTAAGCAGAATTTAAGGGGCTGTTCCAATGGGAGGTTGTACACCAGAACACTGAGAAAAGCAGACAATGACGGCCCAGCTCATGGGGTTCAGAGAGGACTCAATCAGCAACTGAGCCAGAGGTTACTCATTTGATATTATAGCAATCCAGAATCTGACTTCTTTCTTTTCATGTCCTAAGATTATGAGTGAGGCTGAATTCAAAGGTAATAGACTAATTTATTTGGCAGGGGAAATATCAACAGAGGATAGTATGCACGCTGTGGCACAGTTACAGCTCGTTGATCTTAGTCAGATCTACAGTGAGGCAGCAAAGAAAGATGCAAAAATCTGCATTTTGATGGGGGAAAGGACAGTAGGGAGTTGGAAATTGTCGACAAAGTGCATTTGGATAAAAGCAGTTATCATTTTTAAGGATATTATCACAACTAAAATGAAACCTGGTGCTATGTAGTGAGATGGTAGGAAAAGTGTCCTGAAGACAAGATTCACACACTAGAGGCTTCAGTTTGTAACAGTGCATTACATTTGAAAAACTAGGGCCTGGATTGAGAATGTTGCTGAAAGGGCTCCCTGATCCAAAGCAGCCACCCAGGTATATGTTTTTCTAGGGTCAGTGTCAAAGGCACACAGAGGCAGAGGCAGCTGTGATGCACAAGAGCAGGCTACATCTCAAGCTGGCAGCAGAACTTGTAGAATTATCTACATGCTACTGATTGTGCAGACATAGACAGTTCAACTCTGAGGGGTTGTGAATGTCTGTAGCACTATTCCAAAAAGCCTCTGATACCAGCCAGTGTGGCTGTCAAATACCTTCAAGGAGCCCTAAGCAGCACTGTTTGAAGATAGTAAGTAGTTTGAATAGATACCCCAGGATGGTGCCAGGAACATGGGATGCCTATCACAGAAAGCTGTAGGCGGTGCAGTGATGGCCAAGGAGAGAGGTTACATATGCTACAGGGGGTCAAACTGTAGGACTAGGGATGCCCAAGACTATTAGCCCATATAATTCTATCATGAGCCTCAAGGAATGATGGTGATGCTTCATGTTCTGTATTTGCCCTGCTTAAGTTTCAACCTTACTTTGGTCAAATACTTCCTTGATATCCCCTCATTGTTCTCCTTTGAAACTAAACTGTTCATTCTGGAATATTGTATATATGAAGCATGCAACTTAAAGGACAAAAATAAGAGATTTCCATGAGTCTCAGAAGAGACATTGGACTTTTGAGCCCTATTGGGACTACTAATGACTATGGGGACTTCAGGAGATAGACTGAATTCATTTGGTATAATAAAATGAGAATGAGTCTCTAGAGATCAGCTATAAAATGTTACAATTGAATGTAATGTATTGGATTCCACCGAGACTGGTCTGTGCAGGTGAGAGTGTGGACTGCAGAGGCTAACAGCTTTTGGGACAGGCGGAAGCCACAGAGCTTCTGGGGCAGACCACATTTCAGGCTCCAGACACCCAGGCACCTTCCCTGCCAGAGGAGAGGTGTCTACCCCACCCAGAAGGGCTTTGCCACAACATCTGGGGGAGCCATCTTGGTTCCATGACTCCACTGAGACTAGTCTGCACAGGTGAAAGTGTGGACGGCAGAAGCTAAACAGATTCTGGGACAAGCCCTGTTTTGGGCCTTCATCTTCTGCCAAGAGGCAGGTCCGAACTCCAGATATCAGTCCACCTTCCCTTCAAGAGGAGAGCTTGCCTGCAGAGAGTGCTCTAACCACTGAAACTCAGGAGAGAGCTAGTCTTACAGGTCTGCTGATAGAAGCTAACGGAATCATGAGAGGAACAAGCTCTAACCAGAGACAACTATAACAACTAACTCCAGTTATTACCAGATGGAAAAGACAAACTTAAGAATCTTACTAACAGAAACCAAGACCACTCACCATCATCAGAACCCAGTACCCCCACCTCAGCCAGTTCTGGGTATTCCAACACACCCGAAAAGCTAAACCTGGATTTAAAAGCATATCTCATGATGATGATAGAGGACATCAAGAAAGACTTAATAACTCACTTAAAAAAATACAGGAGAACACTTCTAAAGAGTTACAAGTCCTGAAAGAAAAACAGGAAAGCACAATCAAACAGGTAGAAGTCCTTAAGTAAACCAGGAAAACACAACCAAACAGGTAGAAGTCCTTAAAGTAAAACAGGAAAACACATCCAAACAGGTGATGGAAATGAACAAAACAATACTAGGCCTAAAAGGGGAAGTAGACACAATAAAGAAAACCCAAAGTGAGGCAAGGCTGGAGATGGAAACCCTAGGAAAGAAATCTGGAACCATAGATGCGAGCATCAGTAACAGAATACAAGAGATGGAAGAGAGAATCTCAGGTGCGGAAGATTCCATAGAGAACATGGGCACAACAATCAAATAAAATGCAAAATGCAAAAAGATCCTAACTCAAAACATCCAGGAAATCCAGGACACAATGAGAAGACCAAACCTATGGAAAATAGGAGTAGATGAGAATGAAGATTTTCAATTTAAAGGGCCAGCAAATATCTTCAACAAAATTATAGAAGAAAACTTCACAAACCTAAAGAAAGAGATGCCCATGAACATGAAAGAGGCCTACAGAACTCCAAATAGACTGGACCAGAAAAGAAATTCCTCCTGACACATAATAATCAGAACAACAAATGCACTAAATAAAGATAGAATATTCAAGTCTCTGAAGAAAGAAATTAAAGAAGATCTCAGAAGATGGAAAGATCTCCCATGCTCATGGATTGGCAGGATCAATATACTAAAAGTGGCTATCTTGCCAAAAGCAATCTACAGATTCAATGCAATCTCCATCCAAATTCCAACTCAATTCTTCAACAAATTAGAAAGGGCAATCTGCAAATTCATCTGGAATAACAAAAAAACTAGGATAGCAAAAACTCTTCTCAAGGATAAAAGAACCTCTGGGAGAATCACCATGCCTGACCTAAAGCTGTACTACAGGGCAATTGTGATAAAAACTGCATGGTATAGCGACAGACAAGTAGACCAATGGAATAGAATCAAAGACCCAGAAATGAACTCACACACCTATGGTCACTTGATCTTTGACAAGGGAGCTAAAACCATCCAGTGGAAGAAAGACAGCATTTTCAACAAATGGTGCTGGCACAACTGGTGGTTATCATGTAGAAGAATGTGAATTGATCCATTCCTAACTCCTTGTACTAAGGTCAAATCTAAGTGGATCAAGGAACTCCACATAAAACCAGAGACAGTGAAACTTATAGAGGAGAAAGTGGGGGAAAGCCTCAAAGATATGGGCACAGGGGAAAATTTCCTGAATAGAACAGCAATGCCTTGTGCTGTAAGATCGAGAATTGACAAATGGAACCTCATAAAATTGCAAAGCTTCTGTAAGGCAAAAGACACTGTCAATAAGACAAAAAGGCCACCAACAGATTGGGAAAGGATCTTTACCTATCCTAAATCAGATAGGGGAATAATATCCAATATATATAAAGAACTCAAGAAGGTGGACCCCAGAAAATCAAATAACCCCATTAAAAAATGGGGCTCAGAGCTAAACAAAGAATTCTCACATGAGGAATACAGAATGGCTAAGAAGCACCTGAAAAAAATTTTCAGCATCCTTAATCATCAGGGAAATACAAGTCAAAACGACCCTGAGATTCCACCTCACACCAGTCAAAATGGCTAAGATCAAAAATTCAGGTGACAGCAGATGCTGGCAAGGATGTGGAGAAAGAGGAACACTCCTCCATTGTTGGTGGGATTGCAAGCTTGTACAACCACTCTGGAAATCAGTCTGGCAGTTCCTCAGAAAATTGGACATAGGAGGAGGATCCTGCAATACCTCTTCTGGGCATATATCCAGAAGATGTTTCAACCGGTGAGAAGGACACGTGCTCAACTATGTTCATAGCAGCCTTATTTGTAATAGCCAGAAGCTGGAAAGAACCCAGATGCCCCTCAACAGAGGAATGGATACAGAAAATGTGGTACATTTACACAATGGAGTACTACTCAGCTATTAAAAAGAATGAATTTATGAAATTCCTAGGCAAATGGATGGACCTGTAGGGCATCAACCTGAGTGAGGTAACCCAATCACAAAAGAACTCGCATGATATGTACTCACTGATAAGTGGATATTAGCCCAGAAACAGAATACACAAGATATAAGATACAATTTGCGAAACACATGAAGAAGAACAACGAAGACCAAAGTGTGGACACTTTGCCCCTTCTTAGTATTGGAAACAAAACACCCATGGAAGGAGTTACAGAGACAAAGTTTGGAGCTGAGAAGAAAGGATGGACCATCTAGAGACTGCCATACCTGGGGATCCATCCCATAATCAGCCTCCAAACACTGACACTATTGAATACACTAGCAAGATTTTGCTGAAAGGACCCTGATATAGCTGTCTCTTGTGAGGTTATGCCATGGCCTAGCAAATACAGAAGTAGATGCTCACAGTCAGCTATTGGATGGATCACAGGGCCCCCAATGGAGGAGCTAGAGAAAGTAACCAAGGAGCTAAAGGGGTCTGGAACCCTATAGATGGAACAACAATATGAACTAACCAGTACCCCCCAGAGCTTGTGTTTCTAACTGCATGTGTATCAGAAGATGGCCTTGTCGGCCATAATTGGAAAGAGAGGCCCATCAGTCTTGCAAACTTTATATGCCTCAGTACAGGCGAACACCAGGGCCAAGAAGTGAGAGTGGAGGGGAAGGGTATGGGGGACTTTTGGGGTAGCATTGGAAATGTAAATGAAGAAAATACCTAATTAAAATAAAAAATAAATTAAAAAAGAAAACGGAAAAGAAAGAAAGAAAGTAATGTATTTAACTGTCAAGTTGACAAAGCGTGGTGTTAATACTCATTATCCACTTGACCATGGAAACACATACTCAAGGATGTCTTCTAGGGTATTTTCAGAAAAGTTTAACTGAGGAGAAAGACTCTCCTAAATGGTCCCAAGACTGGATTCAAAGGATCTGAAAAACAGGATCAGAATTTACCTCTTTGTGCTTCTTGACTACTGAGGCAATGGGAGAAAGGACGCCTGACTCCTGTCACAGTGCTCGCCACAATGCCTTCCATCATGATGGGCCCTGCTGTGAGTTAGACTAAGACCTTCTTTATGTTGCTATTCTCAAGTATTTTTTTTCACAGCAACAACAAAAGTAACTAATACAGCATGCATATTAAAACTATTAAATGTTCTTATATTTTTCTAATGCTTAAAATAATATTATACTATATGGGTCCAACCTTGCTTTTATACTCAATAAATTTAGTCATTTTTAAACTGCTTTATAGCACTTAATACCTACATGCTACTCACTCATTCTTCTACCTAATATTACTTATATTACTTATATTGCTATGTACAATTACTGTGTGTGTGTGTGCGCGCGCGCGCGTGCGTGCACGTGTGCACACGTGCAGGTGCAGGTTTGTGCACATATGCATGGAGGACAAAGGACAAACTTGGGTGTCATTCCTTAAGTACCACCCACCTTATTTCTGAGACGGATCTCTCACTCATCTGAAGTTCACTGATTTAGTCTTGGCAAACCAGCCAGAAAGCCCCAGAGGTCTGCCTGGTTCCTCCTATCTGCTACTAGGATTACAAGTGCTTGTTACTATTCCCAGCTTTTTATATGTGGATTCTTGGGGATAAATTCAGGTCCTTATGCCTGCTCAGCAAGCATGTCACTGACTAAGCTAGTTCCCCTTAGCCCCAATTATTTTTTATCTTGTAAATATTGCAAAAAATGTTCTTTCCATTTGTCTTCAGTGCATCCTTTAAATTTTCTGAAAACTCAGTGGCAATGTGTGAGAGTATGTGCATTTAACAGAACATTGAACTAGAACCTTTGATTGAGGATCTATCATCAGAGGGAGATGTCAGACCAAGATAAAAATATATCATGATCCTGTTCTATGTAAAACAAGGTTTCATGACTCTTGCATGTACAAGAATTATCCAAAGGTCAATTGCTGAAAGTGGAGAGAGAGCAATGTTGAGAAAAGCATCATGGTTTAGTTCCACTCTGCCATCGGTTCCCACCAATGAACGAATAGATGTGGGACTCCCTGCTTCTCAGCTTAATCACCAAGTCTAAGCTGATGACCTCAACTGGTTATTTTGGGCATTACAGAGAAGGGTGAAATGGGGCTGTCTCCCATCTGAATAGCATAAAGGGTTGAAAAGTGATTTTTGCTAATGATTAAATTAAAGACAAAATGACTGTCTAAAGCTGGACTGTTCTAACCTCGACCACTACTCAATGCCCACTTGTTAATCAAAGATACTGCTGGGGCCATGATCAATAATCATGCCTGTAGAAGACTTGCCAACTACCTCTTGATTGGTTATTTATATATCAGAGACTTTCAAACTAGGGTTAGGAGATAGGGAGGATAGCTCACTGTAACTGGCATGAACTTTGCCCTTCATGACTACAGGATCTCTGCTAGTACTGTCATCTGAGGACAGGTCTACTCTACCAGCTCTATATCCCTGGATTCAACACCTCTCCTGGCCCCCAAGAATATGGAAGTTATGTTAGCAGTAATTGTGTCAGTAGCCCTATGTTCACTTATGAAATGTTCAAGAAAGGCTGATTTCCCAACTTGAATTCAACACCTGTGAAATTAAAAGATCATGCCAAGAACAATACCCATGCACTGTTTCAGTGAGTTATAGACCCATTTTCCCAATAGCTAGACCTGGACCAACAGGCTCATATAGTATTCTTTTAACTACAGGAAAAACAGCCTAAAACAGTAGACTGAGAGTCTTTTCATCATACCAAAACCCACTAGAAGAACTTGGCTCCAAAATCTGGACACTGAAAATTTATAGGCACTGGAGAGCCAGAAAGGCAGAAGAGGACAATCAGTAAGATATTTATTGAACTGAAAGTTCCAGAGAACACTTGCCAATGAACTTTTTAGCACCCAGCAAGCACAGAAGTAAACTGAAGGGTAGACGTATCTATAACTGACATCCATAAAGAGCTACGGTTGGTGCTTGACAACAGAGACAGATATGCATATATCTGAATAATGCAAGTGTCTCACAGAATTGACACCTCTAACTCTAACTGTCCACATGCAGCTACAGCAAGTATGTGGAGTACAACAAATACTTGAGTCCACAAACACAAACCCCAACAAGTATCTGAAGACAGTCTACTTGGGGGAATAGGGAATGAGGAGCAAGTACAGAAAGCCAGTATTGTCAACACATGTATTTCTGTGTGTACTGGTGCTTAGTTCTACAAGACAACTCTAGAGATCAGTATAGAATATTGGTGGCCAACATGTGGAGATGCTGGAGCAATTATTCACCATCCCCAGGTCAATCAGCCATTGAGAGTTCTTTCTGATATCTCATTTCTGATACTTAAACCCTAGGTTATTCTCTGAATGTGTTATATCCAAAACCCAGCCTCCAATCACAGAGCTAGCAGATGTGCAGTGTGTGTGCTCTCTGGAATGCAGAGGTAAGTGCTTCAGGTATGTGAAGAAGACACCAAAACCGTATGCTACAAACTGCAATTCAACAAAGACAGGAAAGTCAAAAGTTCAGACAAAAGTCTGGATTACTTATTGTACCAGTTTAATTCCTAACCAAGGAAGAGGGAGCTCAGAATGAGGGATGCTCAAGGCAGATGGAAGATGTAAATGTATCAAGAGCAGCTACAGTACCAGGACTACCACACTCTGTGTTCACCTAGCTGGACTGATTTGTCTTCCTCTCTGAGCAGGAATCGGTTCACCTCATTTATCGCATTGAGTCAAACCTAAAACTAGGGGAGATCATAATTGGCTCAGATGGTTGCTGCCAGGAGACTGTGCCTGTGTACTTTCTTGTCTTGTCGCTACAACCAACAACCTAACAGAAGGAATGCAAGGAAGAAAATCTAAGCATCATAGTGTGGTCTAGCCTCAACTCTTCGTGGAGGATGGGCCGTGGATGAAGAATTCTCAATATATCCCCTGCTTTTCACCCCTCCTCAATAGGAGGAAGTGGAAAATCCCAACTGTCTGCTCTGACTACCATAGAATCACCTACCATCCAGCCTTCCCCCACTGTGAGGGTCCGTTCCCTCTTAAACTGTAAGTCAGAGTACTTCTGCATATGGACCCCCCCAAAAAGAGAGTTCTCAAGAGAATTTGTAACTGACTGTTCTGAACCTGAATGTGTGAAGGTCTCAATCAGTGGAAGGAGCATATCCCATCTCTAATTGGACCTCTCTCTGAGCTGTTTCCTTTCTTAAGCTTCTCATGGGCTACAGCACACACACACTCAGGGAATGCTAGCCATCCAAGCCTGCTGACTCCTGGGAATTCTGCCTTCTTGACATTCTAGTCTCTGCTGGCTCCTCTTATTATTGTCTGCTCACCCATGCTTTTATTTTATAGTCAGCATTTTAAGTATTTTGTACTGGGTTTCCTTGGGACATTTTGTCTACAATGTTGCCAAGGAAAAAGGAAGAACATTGGCTTTTACTTTGAAAAAAAATGTTAAATTTGCACAAAAGTTGTGAAAATAATGCAAAGAACTTTCCCCAACTACTTCAGATAAACTGCTAAGCATGATGTACATGAACTATCTCCCTCTGCATATCTCCATGTTTCCTGTCAAAACAACAATCATAGAAAAATCTTGGATGATCATCAAAGTTAAGAAATTAACACTGACTTTCTAATCTCTGTACTTGTTTTAGCTTTGCTATGTTTTAATGTCCTTCATTAAAAAAAAAAGACACCATTCAAAAGGATGGGTTTATCTTGTCAGCAAAAGGCTCTAATGAGTCAACTAAAGAATGGCTGACCCCAGATATCAGTGAAGCGATGAGTAGGCATAAAATGGCTGACATGGGATGTTTGAGTATCCCCAAAGTAAGCTGCGATATAATCTGTAATATAACTATGTTTGGCGGAGTTTCATTCTGTGTGATTCTGTATAAACATGAGCTTGAGGTCCGAGTCTCTGCTTTGTGTTTGCTGGTAGGCCTGTGTGTGTGCTTATGTGCCTGCTGGCAACTACCAGCCTACCAAGCTTTCCTCAGGAATGAATAAAATATGTCTTATCAATCTGTGATTCCTTGAACTCTCTTCAACCTCCCAGCCTCCTGCGACCCTCCTCCTTTGCTGACATCATTGGAACATGGACCTAACAATCTTCCCATTCTCCTTCATCTAAAAATAGTTCTCTGCCTTGCCTTGCCATTACAACCTGGACAAGGCCAAAAATTTAAAGGCTATCTTGAAATGTGCTTCTCAGTTTGGATTTGTCTTAAGACTCCTTGTGATTTTTTTGCCTCTATATATTCAAATGCTCATTACTGTAGCCAGAAGCCAGATAACACAAACAAATGCACCTGAACATGTTCTAATAACAGAGGCAGCCAGCTGACTCTCTGGTACACTGACCTCGGATCAAAGGTCTATGAGAGCTATGAGTTTCTCTTTACCTTCTGCAGAATGTTCCAGAACATTGAGTATTACCATACATTAACATTAGCATTCCAGGGAGCAGGTCTTGTCTATTCCATCCAGCTCAGGACTTACTATAGTACTCAAGCCTAAGAGCCATTTCCTTGTCCTCAGTTCTTAACATTAATTGGATCTTTCAAGATGCTTTTTAGCATATTAGTTCATTTGGTTTAGTACAATGTTTTTCAGAGAAGGAGCATGAATACACAAAAACACAAATGGCCAGTCATGGGGGAAAGAAGCCAGCTATCCCTTTATACTGTAAAAACTATTCCACTTTAGCCTCTTAACTCCTGTAAGACTTCTTTTTTCCTATCCATTGTATCACCTTGCATCTTTTCCTTCCTGCCTTAAAACCATAAGTTTTAGAACATGTGGGAAATATTTAAATAGGCTTATCAAAAATCTTGAAAGTAATCACACTTGGGTATTCGTTTTCTACTATAAGTAAGAATACCTGCACATTGGTTTTGTTTGAATCATTTAGAAGTTTAGTCTGAATCAGGCCACAGGATTCTGAGACCCAATAACCATCAGGAGACTGCGTCTATAAATCTGAAAATTAATTTAACCAATGATCTAAGACTAACAAGCAACAATTCCTGAGACAGCACCCTTAAACAGGATTTCCTGTTTCTGTCAATTGCTCCTTGAATTCCGGGAACAGATGAAGGCTAGTGGGGGGCGGGGAGCCAAAGGGGAAAATCAAGGAAGAAATGAGCCAAGGAAAAGGCCAGGCGCTAAAGACAGCTCACTCTACAACCTGTGCATTCCGCCCCACTACCGGCACTTTTCTGCTCAGTTCAACGTGACTATCTGAAATGTTCTGAACTTTGTCAAAATGCCCTGCTATCCTGCTTTCTGTATTGAGCACCTACCTTTAATTTACAGAAGTTAAAAGCCAATATCATTAAATAGCTTCTGATGAAATCCCAAAGGATGATGAGCCAAAAGGCATGGTGGCAGATTCAGGAAGCCACTGCCAATGTGAGGCCACCTTAACTCACCTTCAAAGCAAGGCATCGGAAGAAATTCAAGGTAGGGGTAATCCATGTTTCTCTTACATAGGACAGAACCTCCCTATTTGCCCTAAATAGTATAATACTCAGGATGGGGAAGAAACATCTGACAATGTTTCAAGAACATTTAAGATCCAACCTATACAGAAAATAGTTTGTATCAGTTGGGAGCTGACTTAGTTACTTTTCTAATGGTGTGATGAATCACCATAATCAGATACAATTTGAGAGGAAAGGGTTCACCTGACTCACAGTTCCATATATTAATTCATCATCAAAAGCAATGAGGGCAGGAACTCAGCCAGGGCAGAAACCTGGAAGCAGGAACTGAAGCAGTGACCATAGAGGGGCGCTGTTTACTAGCTTGCTAAGTTACTTTTCTTACAGCCCAGCCCACCTACTTGCCTAAGGATGGCATCACCCACAGTGGCCTTGGCCCTCCTACATCAGTTATCAGTCATGAAAATGCCTGAGGTCATGTCTAATGACAGCAGGTACTCAATTGAGTCTCCTTCCTCTATGTGACTCTGTTTAATGTCAAGTTGACCAAGACTAATCATCACATCAAATCTATCCAAACTACTCTGGGGTCCCCTGACAGTTGAGTCTATAAGTGAGAAGTTTAGAATGAGATGGCCAAGACAGACCAAGAATCACAAAGTGGGACCAAGAAGAGTTCTCTACAACTGGGAGATACAGCTCTAATAACCAGCTTACACCCTATTCAGGGTGATCTTTTGTTTTTCCACAAGAACATGAGGAAACTCTTTTCAGCTTGAAGATGTTTAACTTCTATTGAAGAACACTGCATAAAAGTCCAGGGAAATTTGCATAGTTGCAGACCCAATAGGATTTTTAAAATATTATCAACAAAACAAATTTAAATCTCCAAAAACAATAAGGTCAGGATGCATTTTTATATAAAACAAAACTTCCTTCTTATGGAGTGTCCAAGCACTAGTACAAAGTAAACATAATGACCGTAAACACACACACACACACTCACACCACACACACACACACACAACTGACATCTGGCAGGACTCCTGTGCCCCTATGTCCCTCAGTCATGGGGAAGCTGCTTGTGTCTGTTCTCCATACAGTGGCAGATGGGTTCTCACTACAGCATACTTTATTCTGGATGTTTAGAAAGCATTAGATGCTTCATAAATAAAAATCTGAATGGGAGCTTCTGGAATAGTTCTTGCTGAGGCAGGCTCTCTTGAGCATAAATGTGTATGGGCTGAAGAGCGGAACACTGTTCTACACACTCAAGAAGAAAACAGAAATGAGGATCAAAAGAACAAAAATCCAGTGAACTCCTGTACAAAATCGAAATCTACCCCAAGTCTCCTGAATATGCCAATTATTTATGACCTGAATTTAAAAAAAAAAAAAAAGAAAGTCCGTGGATCCACTGTGTCTTCTAACTGCATTAAGCAGTACAAATCCTGTCAAGACTAAAGAAAAGCAAACAAACAAAACGTATAGACTAATACAATTATTTCATTGGAATCACAAAGAAATATTCTTTTGAACAGCAAAAGGAAGTGTATATATATATATATATATATATATATATATATATATATATATTGGACATTATTTTCTATAGGAAACACAATATTTTTGTTGTGGTAAAGTATATGTAGTACAAAAGTATGTCACTTTGGCTGGGGGGGGTCTTAAGTATATTTTACATTATTGTACAGCCCAGAATTGACTTTTAAGTTCTTGACCATATTACCACAAAATACAAAGAGTTAACATTGGTGGGGCAAAAGGAGTCTACGTAACTAAGAAAAGAGAATGGATTGAAATAAGGTTTTTTTTTAGAAAGGAAAATGATTAAAACACAATGTAAGTTTTAATAAATTCATATTTAAAATCTTATTAGCGACTATAAAAAGAAAACTGTTGGAAACACATTCAGCACTGTGAAGGACAAATTTAAGGAAGTCTCCCAAAGAGAAATGGAAAGATGTGAGAAACAGAACAATGGAGCGAGAACAGAAGTGAAGAAAGTTGACTGATCGGCCCACAGCAGGGCAGCCCTATCCCTGTCGGAATGATTGGTTCCTAGTGGTCATGTGACTTGCAACTAACCAATCAAAATGATGTATGACATTTTCATTCAACAAATGGGTGGAGAAAGGAGAACAATTATCCATAAAATTTGTCCTATGAGGGGAAAAAAATTAAGTTACCCTAAAAGTAGAAGTTCAGGAGCAGTTGGTAGAGCCTGGAAGTGGGGAGACTGCAGTGGCGGTCTGGGAAGGAGTAGGAAGGAACAAGATCTGTGCACACTGCGTGCGTGTGTGCGAACACCACACTGGGTTCTATTAATTTGTAGGGTTAATACGTGTCAATGATGCCAAGTGAGATTTCTTTTCACATGTAAGAACAAAAATTCTGCTTTTTCTTGTTCTGTTTAAAGCAGTATGTAGTCCCAACAGCTACTCTCCCCTACTCCATCACTCAAATAAAGGACATTATCTTGGAAAAGAAGCCTAAAGATGGCTGGGGACAGCATCCCACGAACACCTGGTGCCGTAATGATATCCTGATGCGGATGCTGTCACACAGCGGAGGAACAGGAAGCACAGCAACAGTTCCATTCAGTCTGTATTCTTCTGCGTTTGAGGCTGAAGCCTGACAGCTGGATATCATCTAATGGAAGGGAATGACAGCGAAGCAGTGTGGGGGGTCCAGCATCGGAGTTTCCTACAGGACATGCAGACATCTGAAAAGCTAGAAGGCTTGAGCTTTCTTGATGTTACCCTTCAAAAGCGGATGGCTTTTCTGGGATGAGAAACATATCAAGAATAAGGGCAGTCAGGGGGAGGGGGTTGCAGCTGACTCTGAAATTGTGGTTCTGTAATGGTTAGCATTTTATTTCACCTCGGATAGGCCATGATGCCTAGGTACTTATTACATGCCATTCTAGATGTTTCTGCGAGGGTCTTTTTAAATAAGATTAACGTGTATACAGCAAACTGCTCTCTAAAATGTATATGGGCCTCTTGTCAGTTAAGGCCTTAAGAGAAAGAATAATTGACTTCTCCTGAGGAAGGAACTCTACAGGCAACTTGCCTTGGGGCTCAAACTGCAGCATCAGCCACGGCCTGACAGCCTGCCTTACAGAGGGAGGCTTGTCAACCTGTACAATCACAGGAACAACTTCCTCAAATCTCTTTCCCTGTGCAACCAGACGATAAAGAATAGAGTAGAAAAGGCAAGAGCTCTTCAAACTTGAGTCCCAGAGTGGGGCCATGGTTTACTCCCTACATGATAAGCGTGAGATCCTGAGTTTGAGTCCCCAGCACCCGCACAAAAAGTCTTTGTTTCGTGCATCAGTATCCCCAGCGGTAGAGGTGGGGAACAGACAAGTGGTTCCCTGGAACTCACTGGCCAGACAGCCTAGCAGAATCCAGGAGTGCTGAGGGACCTTGTCTTAAGTCAATCAGGTGGAGAGCAACAGAGGAAAACATTGATACCCTGCTCTGACCACACACACACACGCATGCATGCACACACTTGTGCACACACACATGCTTACCATAGATATAGATGTAAAGAACAAAATTAAAAATAAAAATAACTGGCTTCTTGCAGTCCCTTCTTCCCATAGGTTTCAATGAGATAGTAACTGCTACCTCAAAAAAAAAAAAAAAAAAAAAAAAAAAAAAAAAAAAAAAAAAAAAAACAAATAAAGAGCAAGAGAAAGAAAGGAAAGAAAAGAAGGAAGTGAGGGAGGGACAGAGAGAGTGACGGCAGACAGGAAAGGACCAACACAAGGGAAAGGTGACTCTCTGTAGCTTGTGAAAGTGGACGGCAGTCCAGGCAGAGGTCGTTGGCTTGGACTATTGATCATTTGATATCACTAAAGAGCAGTTCACAGTAAAAGTGTAACATATATGAACCTAATATATTAAATAATGGGGTGTCATCCATCTGAGGGAAAATGGAGGTGGAGAAAGTACAATAGTTCTGAAAGCATTATCCTGGGAAAGCCAATAACCATCAGACCAGCCAAAACAGTTAATCACATAATTACAGTCTATGAACAGCCTCAATTAAAATACTTCATGAGTACATTTCCAAATACTTGAAAGGACAGGTAAATTCTCATCTCCATTTCTTTCAGGGCATAGATTAAACACTCAAAGTCACCCAATCCATGCCATGAATCTTACATATCCAATTCTGACCCCAAAATCTGGGAGGGGAGACAGGGAGGAGGGTATTTTAAACAGGAAGACTTTGCATTGCTCATATTGTTTTAAGTAGCAAGCTAATTTTAAGAAAAAAAAAATGCCAGTCATTTTATTTAGCTTGATTATCTTCCATGATTAAATAAAAAATATTTGCCCAAAGCAGAAAATTCCAATGCGAGAGAAAAAAAGTTACCAAAAGCAATGAGCCATTAAGACTAAACCAGGAGATCACATCATGGTAACTCACTGATATACACAGACCAGACGTTTGCTGAAAGTCCCAGCTCATCCCTAATGATCCATTCTAAGCCGGAGGCTGTTACACTTAACAATGAAACTTCGCAGACATCTCCATTAGAACAAGAAGCAAACCATGTGACACTAGGCGTCATTGCCATTACTTGACATGACTCTTCAGAACGTTTAAATGTAGGAGAAATGGAACAGAAATAAAAGGAACAAATCTCAGGACAAAAGAATCTTTCTTTGCAGGACAGAACTGCAAATATGCCCAAAAGCTCTAAGAAAGTCAACTGAGATCAACTGACCATAAACATAAAATTCATTATGTATGCCACTAATGCTAAGTGCAAAGATGTGCAAATAACAACAACAACAACAACAGCAACAACAAAAAACCTGTGTTACAGTTACAAAAAAAAATGGTGAAATGCCTATTAGTAATTTTTTGTTAATAAAAGACATGAAACAAGCTAAACTTTACTGACAGACTTCATTACACCAGTAGAACCCAAATATATGGTGGGAAAAAATTTCAACATATTAATGAACTAAATGTCTCATCAGCCATTAAAGAGAAAAGGCAAACTCTCGAAATCTTGGTTTAAAAGTAAACGTTATCAGTAATCAATGATACACAGACAGAAGTCAAAATGGCACTATTTCTATCTGTCCAGGGCAGAAAGGTCATTCATTCCGTTCAGGCAGGATAATCAATACCTGTGGGAGTAGGGTAAAGACAGACTCTTTGTTAGGGACTTTCACACTCCTAATAGAAGCATAACTGCATTCAGCACTTCTGAAAGACAATTTGTATGATGTTGCTTGCATTGTAACAGACATTTTCAGGCCAACAAAGCTGGTTTCAGCTGCAAGACATTGTCGTGGCAACCTTTTAGCAAATGGAAAGGCAGGCCTAGACTTCCAACATGGGAAACAGATTAGCACAGTATTATAGGGCAAAATATTACTCAGAGGTTAAAAGTCACATTTACAGTGAATTTTGAATGTCATAAAGAACTACTTATATATGGTTATATAAAAATCAAGATATAAGAACCATATCAATCATGTAAGCTTGGCACATTTGTTTGGTTTTGTTTGTTTGTTTTGTGACAGGGTCTCACTATTTACCGGTCTAGAACTCATTATGTAGACCAGGTTGGCCTCCAACTCACAGAGATTTGCCTGTGTCTGCAACCTGAGTACTGAGATTATAGGTGTGTGTCACCACATCTGGCCTTTTTAAAGTAAGAAAAGCTTACATACCCAAGTTTTCTGAATACTGGCAGTTCCTTGATGCTTGGCTATGGTAAATATTTGTTTCTTCCATCTTTACTTTTCTTGGTTTTGTTTTTGGGTTTGGTTTTTTTTTTTTTTTTTTGCTGTTAAAAAAATGAAGAACACTGTGGACTACAGCAATGGCTTAGAGGTTAAGAACATTGGTTGCTCTTCCACAAGATGCAGGTTCTGTTCCTGGCACCCACTTGGTGGTTCATAACCAGTTGAAGCTCCATTTCCAAGGCACCTGACACTCTTTTGTGGCCCCTACAGGCACCAGGCATGCACATAATACAGAGATATACATGCAGGCAAAATACCCATACACATAAAATAAGATAATTTTTAAAAAGAAGAGTTTAAGAACACATATTATTACTTAAATGAAAATCAAAGAGCAAGCATTTGTAACCTGGGTTGGGTGATAAATAAACCATAGTGTCTTCCTTAGAATTGTGAGGCATGTTTGTGGGCGCACAGACACGTGTGGAACAATGGACCATGTCAGGAAACTTGGAAAGGTAGAGTGGGTCTGAGATCCCGGAAACACACCTGAGATAGTAGTCACCTCCTTCTCCCTGCCAAATTCCTGGCCCAAAATATGTGACCTCACTCCCCACATCAGTCATATATCCCAGAACAGAGTTCTCCATGCTAATGAAGTACCTAGAGGCCCTGAGGGTTTAGCCAATAAGCTTTCCTTCCCAAACAATCCTCCTTGCAAAAGGTATTTAATCTCTAGTACACCCTGAGAAGTTGGTATGTGTCTTAGTCAGGGTTTCTATTCCTGCACAAACATCATGACCAAGAAGCAGTTGAGGAGGAAAGGGTTTATTCAGCTTACATTTCCACATTGCTAGTCATCACTGAAAGAAGTCAGGACTGGAACTCAAGCAGGTCAGAGAGTAGGAGCGATGCAGAGGCCATGGAGGGATGTTCTTTACTGGCTTGCTTCCCCTGACTTGCTCAGCCTGCTCTCTTATAGAACCCAAGACTGCCAACCCAGAGATGGTCCCACCCACAAGGGGCCTTTCCCCTTTGATCATTAATTGAGGAAATGCCTTACAGTTGGATCTCATGGAGGCATTTCCTCAACTGAAACTCCTTTCTCTGTGATTACTCCAGCTGTGTCAAGTTGACACAAAACTAGCCAGTACAATTGACCCCTTGTCAACTTGACACACAAACACATCACTAGTAAGCCTCAACCCTTACATTCTTATTCATCCCCAAGGTCTAAATAACTTTAAACGTCCCACAGTCTTTACATATTCTTAAATTTTCAATCTCTTTAAAATATCCATCTCTTTTAAAATCCAAAGTCTTTTTACAATTAAAAGTCTCTTAACTGTGGGCTCCACTAAAATAGTTCCTTCCTTCAAGAGGGATAATATCAGGGCACAGTCACAATCAAAAGCAAAAATCAATCTCCAACCATCCAATGTCTGGGATCCAACTCATGATCTTCTGGGCTCCTCCAAGTACTTGGGTCACTTCTCCAGCCATGCCCTTTGTAGCACATGCGTCGTCCTCTACGCTCCAGATGCCTGTACTCCACTGCTGCTGCTGCTCTTGGTGGTCATCTCATGGTACTGGCATCTCCAAAACACTGCATGACCCCTTCAGTCCTGGGCCTTCAATTGCAACTGAGGCTGCACCTTCACTAATGGCCTTCCATGGCCTCTCACAGTGCCGAGCCTCAGCTGCTCTACGTGACCCCTTCATGCCTTCAAAACCAGTACCACCTGGGTGACCCTTACATATTACCAAGTCCCACTGCAGAAGGAGTACAACCTTGGCTATCTCTGGAACACAGCCTCTTTGTGCTTTCAGAAAACACTTCCCAGAAGATGTCACTTCAACGATGCTAGTCTCTTCTTAATCACCGCTAATTTCTTAGCTCCAGCTAACCAGCATCAATAGTCCCAGTAATGCAAAGGTTTTGCTTTAGTAGTTCTGGTATCTTGTTAATCACAGCTGATTCTTCAGCCCCAGCTAACCAGAACTACAGAATCTTAACAATCAAAACAGCAATGGCCCTGAAAAGAGTCTTTAATTTTCCCTCTGAAATTTCACAAACCAGACCTCCATCTTCTGTACTGTTCTCAACATTATCTTCCAAGCTCCGACACAACATCTGACAGAGTTCTTAACGACGAATGGATCTTCAAGCCCAAAGTTCCAAAGTCCTTCCACAGTCCTCCCCAAAACATGGTCAGGTTGTCACAGGAATATTCCACTATGCTGGTACCAATTTGTCTTTGTCAGGGTTTCTATTCCTGCACAAACATCATGACTAAGAAGCAGTTGGGGAGAAAAGGGTTTATTCAGCTTACATTTCCACATTGCTAGTCATCACTGAAAGAAGTCAGGACTGGAACTCAAGCAGGTCAGAGAGCAGGAGCTGATGCAGAGGCCATGGAGGGATGTTTTTTACTGGCTTGCTTCCCCTGGCTTGCTCAGCCTGCTCTCTTATAGAACCCAAGACTGCCAGCCCAGAGATGGTCCCACCCACAAGGGGCCTTTCCCCCTTGATCATTAATTGAGGAAATGCCTTACAGTTGGATCTCATGGAGGCATTTCCTCAACTGAAACTCCTTTCTCTGTGATTACTCCAGCTGTGTCAAGTTGACACAAAACTAGCCAGTACAGTATGCATCCATTTTCTACTATGAACAGTCAATAAATGATATGAATAAGCATGGACTGTCTCTTTCATCAAGAACCATTATGGGGAGCATGAGGAAGGTCTTGGCCTACAGAGCCATGGGTCTAAGTCTTCCATAGAAGGCTTCTCTGGGCATCCAGCAAACTGCCACTCCCTTTGCCAATGACCTAAGCCAGAGTTCCTATTTCCCCCTGCCCCAGGCTAGTCACTGTCCTCAGCCCTCAGGCCCCTAACAGTCCTAGCCTCATCCTGGACTGTGGACCACTGATCCTTCCTTCTCAACTTCTTCTGATTTCTTTGTGTGATTTTCTAGTGGTGACTAGATGCCAGGAAATCAGAAAACCCCAACTTCGGCCCCCCACATCTTAGACTGCATCTTCTCACCCCTAGAGTCATGTCCTGGTGCTTCCCTAAGGCTTAGCACCCGACGTAGGCAATGCAGGGAGACACAATCAAGAGCTCCCCACGTTTTGCCTCCTCAGCTGCCATGCCCAACTGGAAGGGTAGAACGTGGACCCACAAGCATATGCATACAAAACTATTCTATCTTAAGAATGATGTTTCAAATTATGGGAGGATTTTAAAACTCACTAACTGAAAAAATTTAGGAAAGGATTTAGAAGAGCCACAGACATATACATCATCACATCTTTAAATTAAAATTTCTAACAAAATTTCCAGGGAGTGGGGAGATGGCTCAGTGGGTAAAATATGTTTCACACAAGCATGAGGAATTCAAATCTCCGAATGAAGTTGGAAGTGGTAACCATATCTGTAATCCCAGTGGAGAAATGGAGGGAGAAACAAGAAAACTCCTGAAAGCCCTCAGGCCAGCTAAGCCAGCTAAGCCAGCTGGCCCAGGGAACATAGAAACAAAGGCAGAAGTCTCAAAGTAGAGTATGGGGACCAACACCCCATACTCCACATGACATGACCCAGCTCTCTGTCTCTGTGTCTCTGTCTCTCTCATCCTCTCTCTCTCTCTCTCTCTCTGTCTCTCTCTCTCTGTCTCTCTCATGCACACACACACCCCACAATCACAGAAACATCAAAATAAGGACACTGTGCTACATGTGCACATGATAGTGTGTTTGTTTTTATCTGTGTGTGTATGTGTGTATGTGTGTGTGTGTGTGTGTGTGTATTCTGTGTATGTCTATACGTGTGTGGATATTTGCTTTATTTTTCTCATTGTGCCTTTTTTTGCTAAAACCATCAAGGTTGCTTACCAATGCAAACTGAAGTTTAGGAGAAGGAGGCGAGTCAGCTGGCACAAAGGCTGAAGTAGGTAGAAAAGGTACGGTGAAACTAGAGTAAGGTTGGCATCCAGCCAGTGACCAGGGTGTTAGTTTCCTTGTGAGCTTAACTACGTGGTGAGTAACACATGATACGTTGTTCAGAGGAGATAAAAAGAAGGCAGGTACTTGAGAGAGGCCCAACTTCTGCAACTTCTAATATCAAAGGAGGGTCCTCCCACGGCCTCTCAGAAGGAGGGCAATCTGTAACATAAAAGGTCCCCACAGATGAACCATGAAAACAACTTCATGTAAAGCACCAGCAAAGCATACGTGTCATGCCAGGTCAGTTTAAAGCTGTGACGTTCTGTGGCCCCTCATGCACCATTGATTTGCCCTGTAACATTTACTATTGATTTACAGCTTATTGCTTTAAATCTGTCTTCATGCTAATAGCTTAAACACAAACCCAATGAAAGCAAAGGTTTTTCTGTCTTATTTACTTCTCTGTATTTCTGGTGCTTAGAAGAGTGTATGGCAAATAGAAATGTCTAAATATGTATTTATTCAGGATTGGGTCGGGGACTCCGTCTGTCAAGAGCCAATGGCATAAGCATAAGGTCCTGAGTTCAAATTCCCAGCACCCACATAAAAAGCTGTTCCTCTGTAACCCAGCTCAGGGACTGTGGGAAGATATCAGCATAGCTGAATATATGAGGTATAGGTTCAGTAAGACATCCTACCTCAGAAAATAAGGAGAAACACAACAGAGATAGACACTCAGAGTCAACCTCTGACCTTCACACAGACATGCACATACCTGGAAACACAAGCACAGATGTACCCAAAGAAACACACAGGCTACACAGGAACACATATAGCCAATCAACGAATTTGTGGATTGTCATCAGCTTTTTTATTATTATTATGAATATGTCTTTATGTTTGGCAGGATTCCTAGAACTCTTTTGTAATTATACAGAATTGTTCAAGGTAAACCAAAAGATAAAATGAAGACATTATTTATCAGAAGCAATTCTATTTAAAAAAAATCAAAATAAAGTGGACTAGGAATGCAGCTGGAAGTCTGGCAGGCAATCAATGTCCTATCCAAAGCAACCAATGAGCTGAATGCTTTGGACCGTTCTTCACAAACAGATTCAGTCATCCTGACGAAGCAGCAGATCTGTGCTTCATTCTCCAAGTAAGCTGCCGCAGAGCAGGCATGTGATGTTCCCATGAAGTTCACAGCTATGTAATACCATGGAACAGGATTAGTCATCAATGCAAGCCATCCTGCTTGCTCATAGTAAAGAATTACATGGAGCATAAAGGACAGTGTTCCCCTAGCATCTGGGGATGCAGAAGGGAATGCCATTTGTCTCATTGTTGCATATCACTGATATTCTAGCAGTATTTATTATTCCTTATCTTCAACAAGAGAGAGGACCTACCCAAGAAACCTCCTTTTACTTTTTGCCAAATAGTATTCAGATTCTAGAAGCCCACTCACACCAATCAGCTCTCACACTGACAACTAATGACTATACAAATGCAAACGAATGTCACATGCACAATGCTACACATGTGTGTTGGAAGCTGTGGTATCCAGTGCACATCCTCCTCCAAACTGAGGAGCTGATGTCCCTCCCACTGGCAGTCCTGCCTACCTGCAGCTCTCCTCGGCCAGCCTCTTTGGGATTCACCTCTGCTGAAAATTTCCTAAGCCAGGATAATGCTCTCCTTCTTGAGTAAGAACACCTACTTAAATTTGAATTTCAGATTAGCAACAAATTATTTTAGAATCCATATATTCCAAATATGGCATGGGGTATACATATGTGTACAGACACACACACACCACACACACACACACACACACACACAACGCATTCACTGTCTATCTGAGATTCAAATTTAACAGAATCGCATTGTACATTCATTTACTGAATCTTAGCCCCAAACAACCTGAAGTCAATAACTGCTATACTGAGCTGAGTAAAGAGGCAGACTGTGCCCCTAATGTGAGACAACTCTGAGAGAACCCCTTGGGGTCACCTGAGGTCTTCCCTGAGGCTGTATCATAGCCCACTCTGTCCTCTGACCAATAAATTCAAAAGAGCATCCTTTGAATGCTAATTTTCCAAGAGTCTTCTTCCCTAGAAAGATAAACTGGAACAGAAAAGGTAGATGGGGTGTTTTGTTTATTTTGCTTGTTTGGTTTTGTTTTGCTGTTAAGGGAGTTATGTAGAAAGAAGGGACTCTTTTGCTGACCGGGTCTAGACAGCTCTAGAAGATGCTATTGGGACAGATGTGTGATGTGCAGGTTAGATTTGAACATGCAGAGATGGCCACCCTGGGGAGTACTGCAGGGCCACACCGGTGAGGATCACTGAATAATCTGGCTTACACTGTTAGGTGAATGACAAAGGAAGTCAAAGCTCCCTAGGGAGTGAGCTTCAGATCAAGTTGTGAAGAGACATTAGTGTCCAATGTTGTGTCCGGTGTTGTGTACATTAGTGTCCAATGTTGCTGGAGACACGTGTCCATCTAACACCCTTTGGGCTGTAGTTTGGAATTAAATGTCTAGCCATTTGTCATTCTCTGTGGTAGGAAATGATCTGAAAGGGAGGTTTATAGAGAGGCTCATAGCCCAGTGTTATGCTGGCCCCTTTCTCGGTCTTTTTTCCGGTTTCCTTTAGGAGCACAGGAGGGTGAGGGTTGGCATGATGTTTTGTGTACTGTGTAAAGATTATCCTTGTATTACTCAAATGCTAATTTCTGTGCTAGACAGAGATCTAATTACAGGCTAGACTTTAGCATTGTCATTTTTATGAAGCATGCGCTGCCCTATTATTTTGTAAACACTGCTCTCCATCACCTTCTGATTAGTCAAATAAAGAGCAGAACAGTCAATAACTGGGATGGAGATTTAAGACGGGGCTTCCGGGCTGATAGAGAGGGACTTAGGTGGGAACCACAGGCAGGGGAGTCACCAGCTGGACACGTATGAACAAGCAGGGACCAGGATGATGCTAAGGTGGACAGAACAGGTCACGTGATAGGATGTAGGCCAGGCCTGTATTGTCGGGTTAGAATAACTGAACCATCTGTCCAGCTGTAGTGCCAAGGCTTATAGTTAATATAATAAGTCTCTGTGTCCTTACTCGGGAGCTAGGGCAATCTCCAAGAAATTTCCTGTTACAAATGAGCCTCTAAAACCTGTGTCAATGGGAGCTGGGGGTGGGGTGTCTTATTTTAAATATAGACACAAACAATCCATTCTACTACTTTATGATTTATCAATTGTTGGTTAAAAAATAATTCAAATAACTGACGCCCAGGAAGATGTTCTACAGAGTTCCTATAGAGCCAATACTTTCTGGAGTGAGCCTTTAGAGGGGCCTTCTTATCCCCACTGAAGCATAGCCTTTAAAGGAGTGAAAGGCTTGTTTAATCCTTGTTACAGCCTCTCTTGGGCCTAGAACCCCACCCCAGCGCCCAGCTTTCTCCTAGCTAGAAGACTGTACTTATGTAAGGAGAGCAGAAGATGACAGTGCTATTTCAAGACACCTTAAATTTCCATTCCTAGTCCACTCCAGCTCAAGGCTTGTTTCATAGATGTATCAGTCCTGAGGTTAATGTGTCCTTTTTGGCATAGTTGCCCTAGCAATACTTGGTAACTAGATTCAAAGTTGTATTTTAAGAAACTGATATGGATCAGAATATTCATAATCAAATGGTATTAGTAAAACGTCTCCTGGACACTCTATGTTCTCAGCTACACACACCCACGTGGAAATCAGCCCCTGCTCAGCAAGATGTCCCTTCAGATGATTGCTGAAGTTAAACCTTCCCCTAGGGTGATGGTTGTCCAAATCAAAATGGAGTGGCTTGTGCCACACTCGAAGGAAGGAAGTGAGGGAAAGAGGAGGAGGGAAGGACTAGAGGAAGAGGAAGGGGGAAAGGGAAGAGAGGGAGTTGTAGTTGTCATCCTCATGGAGAAGGGATCTTATGCACAGAGTCCTGATACTAACAAAATACACTTAGTCAGATGTATAGCCTTGAATCCCAGCCCTACATAGAAAACTAAATGTGTCTATCTTTAGACTGGTGCCTGTTCCTGCTCCTTGTGATGAAGATTTCTGGTTCCTAAAAAACATATAATCCTAATTTTGCCTTTTTAAAACATCCATTTTTCTCAAAGTCTTTGAATTCAAGTATAAAGTACCATAAAATAAATATAATATACATATAAAAGCATACTGTGGCACTGCTCCTGAAAAAATGTTTTAATCTTTAGAGGATTACTCTCTACATATTATGTGGTTTGTCCGTAGTAGCAGAAACACACAACTAATAGAAAACCTGGACTTGCGTCATGTAATCCTAAACTTAAATATGAAAACTCCTGCTCATCGATGTCCAGGTTCCTTTACTACCTCCTGAATGCCCCAAGCACTGCTCCCTCACTGCCTGCTCATCCTTTCCCTTCACTGCCTCTGTTGAATCAAATATTCATTGTGTTGGATTTTTATTGCTTCTGTAGAGAATTGTTATAAATTTGATATTTATTGTTTCATAGTTCCAGAGGTCAAGGGTCTAAAGCAAATCTCTCCAGGCTAATCCAAACTGTCAGCAGGGTTGTGTTAGCTTCTAGAAGCTGAGTGTTTGCTTTCCTGCCTCCTCCATCCCTAAGAGCCTCTCAGAGGTCTTGGTTTGTGGTCCACCTCCGCTGTCTTCTGTGCAATGACACAGCACTTCCCTGACCTATCTTCCATCATCACATCTCTTTCTGATCACAAGCCAAAGGTTTTCCACTGTGATTAGACTTTGCCTACAGGGATAATCCAAGACAATTTCCTCATGTCAGGATCTTTAGCTTAACCATACATACAAAGTCCTACTGCCAAGGATGCAGAACCACAGTCCCATGTTCCAGAGGCTGGGAATGAAGAGACAGAAGTACTCACTCCCCAGAGTTCCAAATAGTCCAACAAATAGTGTTCCTCAGCCTGGTGTGAGTAATGAAACCAACTCAAACACATTTAACAGAGTTATAAATTGGTGTAAACATACCAGGTAAAAAAACAACACATGAGTACCACGCCAAACTTTTCCTCTACATGACTTTTTCCTATGGAATGATATTAGTCATATGACTGGAACATACATTTTCACTCCTTATGGGACCCTGCAACTCCTCCTCAGCCTCCCATATTAGTGAAGGCAGTGTCTACTAATCTAACAACCTAAGAATTCTTCGTAAAAACTACAAGTGTACATAACTGATAAGACAGACTGGTGGCTACAGAACACATGGAAAATCCAATTCCTCTTGAACTAGGTAAGCGGACTAGGTAGGTAACTGTCTCGTATGCAGGACAATTTTTCAGAATGTTGGGGCAGTTCTAATTTCCAACTCTGAGATATGGAAGCCACTTATTTGTATGTGAAGTAAGTTTGTGTTGTAAGCTTCTCGACCTTGTGTTTATAGCTCATCAAGCTGGAGTGGTAAAAGCACATCTTCAACAGGTGGAAATAAAGATGCCTTTTTCTTGTCTACTCAAAGGATGCTGAGATGAAAGTGGTCTCCCATTTGGGTCATCATGAGGGTCCTAGGAAACTGAATAGATAGCGTTCAGTAGGAAAAGATATCAGACGTCTATCCTTCTATTCCCTGGTGAGCTCACCTCCAGGATCACCTGTCTTTTTAAAATTCCTTAGGAAGTTTATATGCAAATTTTATTCTATATGCAGCATTTGCACTTAGATAAAATCAAGATTTATTGACTTCTCCTTCTTTCATGAAAACTATTTCCATAATTTAACATTGGGTTTTCTAAAAGACTTAAGGGGGTGGGAAAACCCTGAACATTTTGAGATTTTTAAAATAAGGTTGTAAGTAATCATTTGTGGTCTACATACCTCTTACAGACACCATGGCTACTTCAAGGACTAACGGGAGGCTAATATCAGCCATGAAGGTGAGTAGAAATGACTCTCAGAGAAGGGCTGAGAAGAGGGAAGTGAGAGTTTGTCAAAGTGAAGGACTATCCATAATTGGAAACCATGACTACATCATTCTGAAAATGTCAGTGCCTGAGTGGATCCTGACATGCGCTTGTCACTCAATAAATGTTTGCTGAGCAATGACGTTCCTTGGTTTTCATTAGAGAATTTTTTTTACCATAGTTAAGAGCAAACTACTTTTCCCAAACATGTGTCCAGAGATGAGATGACAATATCCATTGCAAGAGAGGGCCCACGAGAGAGAGAAAGCTGTACAGAATGCATGTGGTATGAAAGTAGAGAGTGGGAAGGGATGACGCAGATGCATGGAGGAGAGGAAGAAATAGAGGAGGAGAGTATGAGGGACAGAGGGAATGGGAAGATTAATCAAAACTGAGGATGTATGGAAAGCCTTATGGATGGAAGACATAACTGTCTTAAAGATGTTTTAACAGCAGTGGTACCCTGTATGGATGGATAATGCCATTCCCAGAAGTCATGGGTTATTAAACAAAAATTCAATGCAAGGCATGAGACACCTCCCTATGAGTTGGTCGAGATCAGAAGTCTCAGAAGCTTCCAAAACTGTACAGGCTATTGCCATTGTTCTTCCCTGCCACAATTACTAGACAGTGAGAACCTATTGCTGAAAACACCATACACTTTAGTTGCAGGACTCAGGCTGCAAATGGCTTGAAAATTTGGGTACGTGACCTTGATGTATGTGCTAATTGAAAAGCCCAAAGATCCCAATCCACTTTTTTGAATATGGACAACTGCCAGTCATACTTTTTATTCATAAGATGCTAGTCTTAAAACTGTGGACATAGTGCTATTTCAACTTACTCAGAACAACTCATGCTCCAATGCTGTCTTAAAAATCATGTCTATGCCCAGTAACTAACACCAATACTTTACTTCATAATTTGGCTTCTAAGAATTTTAGCACACTGCATAATAATTCTTTCTGTCCGCTTCCCCTAAGACAATAGTTCCCAACCTGTGGTTCTACCTTTGGCAAACATCTAGCTCCAAAAATATTTACATTTTGATTCATAGCAGTAGCAAAATTACATTTCTGAAGGAGCAACAGAAGTGTGTTTGTGGTTGGGGGTTACCACAACATAAGGATCTGTATTAAAGGGTTGCAGCATTAAAAAGGTTGAGAAACCATTGCACTAACAGATTTGTGGCTTTTTCTATTCACAGCAGTGCGGCACACAGGAATCATTCAATAAATACCTGTTTGAAAAATAAATATGGTCTTACAATGTCTTTTATATTGAGAGGTGCACTCGTGCCCAAAAGGAGCCCTTAGCAATCTAGCATCTATAGTCTCTTAGAAATATAATGTGCAAATGTACACAAATTATTGTTATATAAGGCATGGTACAATAAATATAAATGACTGAGAAAACAAGAGGTACAGGATTCCCAAGATGTGACTGCCCTCTTTCAGGGCAAAGCTCTTAGAAGGATTCTTGAGAGAGACAGATTTCAAGAGCTGGAGAGGGCAGGGACATTCCTTCTAAACAAGAAAACCTCAGAAGCCAAAGAAAACCAAGAAAAAAGCAGAGATGTTCTGGAGACAAAGTGACTAAAGAGAAGACCTGGAACCAGAGTAGAAGATGAGAATTTGAAAGAGACCATTGTAACAGCTATTTTCAAATGATTTTTTTCATGTGTGTCTGTGTAGATGTTTGTGCATATGAGTGCAGGGTGTCCACAGAACCCAGAGGAGGGCTTCAGAATCCCTTAGAATGAGAGTTTCAAATGGTTGAGTTGCCTGAAGTGGGCACTGGGATCTTAACTCTGGAACCTTCACTCTCCGCCTATGCCATCTCATCAGCCCCAGAATAGCTATTTTCTATCATTCACCATCTCCTTCTTCCTGGGTAATGGAGACCTCAACTTTTGTGTCTGGTCAATGGGAAGCTTAGCTTGTTGGATGTGATATTGCCTCCAAATCATTGTAAGCAGGAAAAGGCACTTCCCCTGTGCCTCCATCCTGGGTCTGGTACCCACTTGAGCAGACTGAGCTGGGTGTGTTGGTCCACATTTGTAATCCTAGGACATAGGAGGTAAAGGCAGGAGGAGAGCTCAAGACCAGTTGAAGATATAGAGAGAATTCTGGGCAAGCTTAGGCTACAGGAACACTTAATTGAAACCAAAACCAAAAACAAACAAACAAAAAACTTCTTGTGCAGACTGGATTCTTAGCAGCCATACAGGATGAAGACAAAACACATACCATAAGGACAGTGAGATCTAGAAATTCGATCTAGAAGTAGCATTGGTCCCTCAGGATTTCTTGAAGCCACAAATCAGTCCTAGACTGCTGGTTTCTTATCTTGTTTCACAATGGAAGAGAATAATATCTGCACTGTCAAATACTCTGGTCTATAGATGTTAACATTATATAAGACCAAAGCTAAGTCTAACTGGTCTATTTCTAATCTATTAACAGAGAGACACATATACAACAAGTCAAAATATCTTATTTTCTTCACTTGAGTTGTTGAGTTAACTTTTCCACTCATCACTTTCTTGACTTTCCTGAACTCAAATGACACAGCACTGCTCCATTTAAGCAATGTTTACCACAGACTAGCCCCTGAGAAATCATCTTCAACAGCATCATCGAAAGCAATTTTCCAGCATCTGATTTTGGTGTAAATCATTAAGAGTTTTGCTTTAGCATACTGCAATTACAGCTAGGCAGTACTGCAGCATGGAATTAATCAAGATGTAGTAAACAGGTCAGCTTCAAAGGATTTTTTTCAGCTTCAGAGGGAGATGGTATCCAGGACAGGAGAAGGAAAGATATTGAACTAGCCTACAGGAAAAAGAGATACCCTCTTGAGTGGATGTAATAAACACCTGAGGATATGAACCTGAAGCTGGAGAGATGGCCCAGCCATTAAGAGAGCAGCAGGCTGTTCTTCCAAAGGACCTGAGTTCATTCCCAGGACCTAAATCAGATAGCTCACAAGTGCCCATATCTTTTGCTCCAAGGACCCCAGCACCCTCTTTCTACCCTTCATGGGTATTACATGCATATGCAGTAACTCACACTCAGATACACAAGTATACACATAATTAAAAATAAAAATGAATCTTTAAAAATTAATGTGTACCTGGTTTAAAGGGGACAACTATGCAAAAAAAATGAAATCCTTATATTTATTCAGGCAAATGTATAGGCTTCTGACTAAGCACAGGAGAGATAGTTTTGTGGTGGGAACTCCACGAAGAGTGGAAAAAGAATATGAGACTCAGCCCAGGCAAGGTGGAAAGGGGTGGAGCTACCGAGCATGAGCTGCATGGTAACAGCAGTTAGCCAATGTGGTGATTAAAGATCCCTCCTGATTGGTTATCTAGCTCTCTCCTTCCTTGGGGGCCCCAGAGGTTTCATCCTTTGTAAGACTCTCTTTGGAATCTCTTATTAACATTCATGAGTGAGGGGTGAGGAGAGAAGCAGCCACTGCCTCCCATGGGCATCAATTCACTTGAGAACATGGCTGGTTCTGGCCATGCTGAAAAGCCCAATCCAGCCTGCTCTTCTCATTAGTCTCTTCCTGGAGACATGCTCAGAAAAAATATCTGAAGAGCTATGCTGTAATCATAGGTAAGTATTTTCACAGACGCCATTTGAAAGGGAAAAGAATTAGTCCTAAAGAATACTTTTTTAATTCAAAACACTCTGTGAGTGGTTGCTTTTTCAGGGCACTGTTCAAGGCCCAGAAGGTTCTGGGCATGTTTGTTGGTGAAAGATAAGAAGGAAGGGAGAATGAAGCCTTTATGAGCCATGACAGAAGGCAAGGAAACACAAGGTGATCTTGGAGAAGAGCAGTCTGATGAGAATAAGTGTCTGTTATTGAGAGGGGGCGGGGGATCTAGACAGAAAGGCAGGTGTGGTCCATATCTGTAGTGTAGAGACTTTGAGTGCTATGTATAGAAGTGTTATGATCCAATGGGAAGTCAACAGAAGTATCCATGCTAGACAATTACACATGGATAAAGAGATGGCCCAATAGTCAAGAACACCTACTGCTCTTTAAAAGGACTCAGGTTCAGTTTCCGGCATGCACGTCAAGTGGCCCACCACTACCTAACTCCAGTTTCAAAGGGATTTGATGACCTCTCAGGGTCTCTATGAGCATCTGCATGTAAGAGATGCATATAAACTCAAACAGACACAGACCTACCTACAAGTAAGAAAATGTTTTTAAGATAAGCACACACCTTCACAGTTGGCTTCATGGAAACTAGTGTGATTTCAGTGTATACAGGCTATCTGAAAATGGGAAACCTTGACACTAAGAAAGATGCCCTCGGGGAAAGTATATGAAGTGATAAATACCTATCTCTCTCTCTCTCTCTCTCTCTCTCTCTCTCTCACACACACACACACACACACACACAATTGTTTCTCTATACCCAAAGCTGTTTCCTTTCCTTTTAGCTGCTTGTGAAAGACCTGACAGTTTGAGAAAGCTGTGTACATAACACTTAAGGGACCCAGGTCTTTCTGAAGCAGCTGTCCAGCATCACCACAAAACAAATATGTGTGACTGTTGACAGAATGCAATAACCCTCCCTACAGCTGTTGAATAAATTGCCTATTAGCGGTCCCAAACCATAACTCATGTCAGATCATGTAGACTCGACCCTTCTGAGTGACAAGAAAAAAATCTTATCATTAAATGAAGTTCTATACCAAGTCCCTGAGCATTTTCTTGTTATTTCCTAAAGCTGTTCCTCCCTCTAGCTTTCCCCCAAGAACTTTGTGAGAGCTGGCAGAATCAAAGATAAGCAAAAAGTTCATGGTCCCTGTACACTGCTCCTCTGAGGAATGGCCCCTCGGGTCCTTGAGATCTATATTTTAGCATCACAATTTAAATGCAGATTTTTTAACTCCCATGTTAAGCAGTCAGGAAGGAGTTTCTGACTTGATTAAAATACTGATACATAAATTTTATACTTAACACTTTTCTTCTAGAGCATGGACCCAGCTAAATGGGAAGGTAGTGAAGAGGTATTTTTAATGAACTTCCAAGTCATGCATGAAGTCTCAAAGTTAGTTTTATAGAATAATTGTCTAAATCATAAAAGAAAAGACTTTGTCACATTTATGTGGCATTTTAGCTATTTTTATTACTGGTCTATACTGACAGGCTAATGGGACATAAGACTGTTTGTTCTTATGTGGGTAAAAAAGGCAGACAAGTGAGGAGATAGGAGACAAAATGTGCATTTTGCAATCCAGTTGCTGAGTGTTCTCAACTCAGGCCTGGGAAGATCCTAAACGTTTTGATCTTTGATCTCATTGTCAAAATCAAAGAGGAGAACCACCATGTTGAAATGGGCTGTAACTGTGCAAGATCTGAATCGAAGAGACAGCAGACACTGGGGCTTTACCCTCTTCCTGAGTGTACAAGGTGTGACTGACAAACCCCAACCTGGTCTCCATAAAGAATCACAGCCAGTCCCCTTCTAGATTTCAAAACAAATCATCCCTGACCCTTCCATGGGCCATCACCACAAACCACTGTGTGTCCAGAGGCTGTCGGTGATGGCAAACAGCAACAGGTGGCTGGGTACACAAGCAAATGTGGAGACAGCAATCAGTCTGATGCTGGGTTAAAAATAATGCTGAGAGCATGGAGCAAGTAAGCAGCAGAGGGCCAGTCCTTCCAGTTACACACAGACTTCAGTCTAAGGAAAAGAAACACGGTGGGATGCAGTGGGAGCATGAGGATGTAGACAGTAGGGAAGGTCAATAAGGCGACAAAGCAGGATTTGCACTATACCCAAGCTTAAATGCTATCTAAGCTCACTGTATCCTCCTCAAAACCCAGAACCAGCATCCTCCTATTAGCCACTTTCAGAGAACAGCATCTTTCCCTCCCTTTCATGAATGCAACCTTTGTATTTGGCATAAACAACTCTAACAAACACAGTTTAAACTGAGTTTGTTCACTATTCCTAGACAACCTAAGAGGCAAAGAGGATAGATGACATCTGTGTACCCCACAGCTTCCAGAAGATCTGAAAATACCTGAGACTCATGAAAGCCAACCACTCCAGCCCCCAGGGAAGTTGGAGGTCATTCTGAAGAGATGGGTCTTGGGGGTTCAACAAGAGGCAACACAACCACATGTAGCAGCCAAGCAAAGGCAATAACAAGTGGCGTTCTAGAGAGTTCACCGAAGATACTCTGAGAAATTCTAAATCTTGGCTGTAGTATTTGGAATTCCAAGGATAAGACAGATTCCTAAAGTTCTTCACTTCTATTAGATTTTTAGGCTTAAGAGTTTCTTTTATTTATAGCTTATATGTACTTTTCCTTGTTCATCTTTAAAGTGATGAATTGCCACTAAAACCTATTCTATAAGAGAAAACAGATATTCTTGGCATGTTATCACTGTATGGGCTGGTATAGCTGTCTCTTGTGAGACTATGCCGGGGCCTAGCAAACACAGAAGTGGATGCTCACAGTCAGCTATTGAATGGATCACAGGGCTCCCAATGGAGGAGCTAGAGAAAGTACCCAAGGAACTAAAGGGATCTGCAACCCTATAGGTGGAACAACATTATGAACTAACCAGTACCCTGGAGCTCTTGACTCTAGCTGCATATGTATCAAAAGATGGCCTAGTCGGCCATCACTGGAAAGAGAGGCCCATTGGACATGCAAACTTTATATGCCCCTGTACAGGGGAACGCCAGGGCCAAAAAAATGGGAATGGGTGGGTAGGGAAGTGGGGGGGAGGGTATGGGGGACTTTTGGGATAGGATTGGAAATGTAATTGAGGAAAATACG